>NW_026719959.1:0-10731 GCF_029784015.1 Lycium ferocissimum
AAACGCACCAAATTTCTGTGCAAGAGTTCAACGAGCATTATATCTACTTGTCCTTGGAAATAAAAGTAGTAGGAGTATTTTGTTTTGTTACACTTACACGTGTTGTATCGTTTTCTTTGTGCAAAATAGAGGAATGTGCACTTTTAGTCCCTCAAGTATCTCAACTTTAGTTTTGGTCCTTGTATAATCAGGCTAAACAATTCTACTTGGTAATTGTATTACAATTTTCTTAATTATTAAAAAAAATTAACTAGGCACATTTAACTCTTGAATTACTCATCAATTGTACTTTTGGTTCTTATGCTTGTAATCTTCATGTATCATATATCACTTGAGTATCCATGTATCATGTTAAATTGTATTATCATCCCATTCATAGGTAATTCTATATGCAACATATTTCTTATATAAAAGGACCAAAAATCACATATATTTTCATAAATTGAGAATTATGAATGGTTGAGAAGACGAGCAATAATTTTAGGTGGCCTGATAAAATAAATAATTCATTATCTTTGATGATTATATAATTTAAACTCATTTCATGTTAGGTTCTTTCTCTACTAGAGGGACAACTTTTGTCCCCAAGGTACAGTACTCTAATAATGGCCAATTGGTTACAAAATTCATAATACAATTTTAGACATCCATTTGTTTATTGTCAACATCATTTTTCTGCAATGCAGCTTCTCTCAAATGACAAGTTCAAAAGTGCTGAGCATAGAGTACTGTCAAAACATATTGGGCCAAGGATTTCAGTTGCATGCTTTTTCACAACTCAATTTCAGCCATTTGATAATCTTTATGGCCCAATAAAGGAATTATTATCAGATGAAAATCCTCCTTTGTAAAGAAACAGCAGTGAGAGATTATGTTTTCCATTACAACACAATGGACTTGGAGCTCGCCCTTCACTTCTCCATTTAAGACTCTAGGATTTTCCAAGTAGATTATGTATGATGTGCTTTGAGTACTGAATCATTTTTGAATAAAAAAGAAGCTTGAAAATAGAGTTTATATAATATACTTTTGAAATATCGAAAGCTAGTTTAACTAAAAGTCAGCGTCTTCACTCCCCCACAAAGACAGAGGAAGTTCCATAGACCATCATATCCTCTCCAGATCCGACTGTCGGATTACGCTGAGTAGTTGTTGTACTTTAAATGTTGCATCATTTTTGTATTAAATATAGGCTGGAAAAATAGATGGAGTAGGTATCTACTCCTTCATGATTGAATTATCAAGTTTGTAGATTGTGTTGTCTCTTCTTGATCTCCGATTATGAGAATCAAAGATTCAAAATTCGAAGTCCAGTGTGAGAAATGACAACGATTGTAAAAGGGTTGCTTTCAACAAGAATGACACATAAATTGAAATTTTTTAATTCTTTTTAACTCTTGAGAATACAATGTGATTGTAATAGGAAATGTACTAGTGCAAATGAAGCAACCATTAGGCTACAAGGCTTAGTAGCCGGGAATCATTTATAGAGATAGATCCAGGATTTGAAGCTTATAAATTTTGGATTTTAGCCCTTTTGTGTTACTATGTTACTCCCTCCAGATCAAAAAAAGAGTCCACTTAGCCATTTGCACACCCCTTAAGAAACTACTAACTCCTAGACAAGAATAGGTAATATGACTAAACTATCCTTAATTAAATAGGCATTGAGATTTGATCATATAATACTTAATAAGGGAAAATCTGAAAAAACGAGGTTAATTCTTTCTTGATTTGATAAGTGGGCAATTTTTTGAACCAAAGAAAAAAAAAAGGTAAAGTGAACACTTTTTTTTTTTTTAATCTGGAGGGTGTATTATCTTGTGGAATGGTAAAGTTAGCCATTTCCATGGACATTCCTTAGTAAAGTCAAAAAATCACTCAATTATGTGAAATTATTAATTAATAAAGTCACTTAACTTAATCTTGTATTAATAAAGTCATTCAATTTTTGGATTTTCTCAATATTAGAAAAGTAAGTCTTAACTGACCTTAATTGTTTTTGTGCTTCAATCCAAACGTAAGCTCCAATGGTGTGGAGTTTCCACTCCACACCATTGTTGAAAGAAAATTTTTATTGTAATGCCATCACATGTAGAAGCTCATTATAACACTCAATTTATTTTTATTTTTCTGGATGAACCAATAATGGTATCAGATTCCTATGGAGAATCACCAAAGCCACAGTATATAAAATTTTCTAATATCACTGTTCTTGTAAAAATCAATTAGCCTAATATAACTTGTCTTGATGAGAGTTAACCAAAGTGAAAACAAAATAGAATCACTTCTTTACCAGGACCAAGTAACTCATTGAAGTATGAAATATGCGCCTGACTTTGAGACTGAAATAATTATCAATTAGCTCATATATAATAACTAATAACTAGTTTAGCATACGTGTGTTGCACGTGTAAATAAATTAAAATATTTATACAAAAAGAATAAATTATGTAAAATAGTAGAACGTAAGAAAAAATTGTTCTTCAAAAATGTTATTCATCAAGAATGCGATTGGAGTCCCATTAGGATGTCACTTGCCAATTGCCATAATGCTTCGAAGAATGTATATGATTTTTTTATTAAAGTATAATTGGCTTTTCTAACAATTTATTTAAGGCAGAATTTTAATTGATTCTTAACTTCTAAATTTTAGGTACATAATCCAAATAAGGAAATGTTTAATAACCAATTTTCAATAGCTTTTCAAGTTCTATATATTATGAAAATAATTAAATAACTATTTGTGTAGTGTGAACTCTATTTTCAAATGATACAAAAAGCGAACGACATTTCGATAATCATAGACAAAAAGAATAAATTATGTAAAATAGTAATGAACTTAAGAAAAAATTGTTGTTGGAAAATGTTATTCGTCAAGAATACAAATGGAGTACCATCAGGTTGTCACTTGCCAATTGCCATACTACTTCAAAGAATGTATACGAATTTTGTACGAATATTTAGTTGGCTTTTTTAACAATTTTACTAGTTTATCGGCGCGTGCGTTACGCGTGTGTATCTTTTTGGTCATGCGATTACTTGATTTTGTAAGATAATATCAAATGTCGTACCAACAAAGCTTCGAGTAAATAATTATACATGAAAGTTTAATTATTTCTCAAGATCAAGATGGTATGTTATCATCTGAACCTACATGAACAATTAAAGCTTAATTAGATATATGTGATTTTTCTTTCTTAATTTTATATGAAAGCAACAAGTTTTAAGAGTTCCATGAGCTTGGCAAGTCATGACTACGAATGTAATAGTATTATCATAAGCAAAATTTATGTGAAAAGCCACACTCCAGACATTACAAATTTCAAAGATCTGTTGCGTTTTGAATTGTTGAATTGATTAGCACACTACTAACAACTATAATTGATATTTCAAAATTTCCTAGTTAGATAAGAAAAAAAGAGTTTATATAATTTCAACCTATAAAATATAATATATAAGTATTTAAAGATTGTTGGCGTAATACTTTTGTAGATTGAACATCCCAACATTTCTTCTTGAATTTGGCTTCCAAATTTTGTCTACTCTAGACATATATAGCACTTCTCAGACAAACTTCTTCTTGAGTCTTTGATGCATGCCTTTTTGTTTATATTTGCATGCAAAATTGACACACGATATAGTGCCTTTCTTGTATATTTTGAAATACAATGAAATCTAGATTGGCTTCTTATATATCTTGACTCCAAACAATTATTTGGTGATGTTTGACTACGCACATCTTTACTAAATATTTCAATGGCATACAGCATGGAATTGGGAATTCAACATTCCCTATTTAGTTCTTTATAAGAGTCAGTCCACTGCTTAAGTCTTCTTTGAAAAGGCAGCAACGGTAGAAAAGCAAATAATAAAAATCAGTGATCGTTAGTTAGAAACTATTCTCAATAATTACATCCCTTCAAATAAAACTTGGTAAACTTGGTACTATATTTTTTCTATTAGTATTTAAATTATTTATAAGGACATTTAGGTTTTTTGATTTTGTAAATTTGGAGACTACATTAGAAAAATAAGAAAACATAATCGAGTGTGAGATTGCTTTGAGCCGTGAAAGAATCAACTTTCCTTAAAGAGATATTCTTTGCATGTAGATTGGGAAAATACAAGGCTATATGTTTCAGGATACGATGACAAAGTCATGTTTATACCTGCAAATTTTTCTTAGTCACTTAATTAAGGATGGACTAATTTATAGAGTATGAAAAGTGACTATTCTGAATAGCCATCGTATTTCATAAACAAACATGTCCATCTAAATTGAAGTTTTAAATAAAACGTGAAATAATCACAACTTTTAACAGATATAGCCGTCAATCCACAAAAACATGTATGTTGCAACAACCTAAATATCTCTTTCTTGAAAATTAACTCTTTAAGTTCTTTCAATTTCACTCTAGAAATTCTGGTCACCAAGTCTGGCCTATCTTGAGAAAACTGGCAGCCTTCGAAAAATCTTCTTGATCTCCACCCATTGTCCGTTACATGTCATTGCGTGAAACGATTCAGTTTTTCAAAATGTTGAATCAGAGACATACCATCGATACAGATGAGGAAAGCCATAGCCGGTCGTCCTCTGATAAAATATTTACTATTCCAATATTTTACATAAAAAATACCTTAATTCTCCTTTCGTTTTACAAATCGTAATGGGAAAAATATATTGCAGGTAATAAGGTTAAGAGTGTTAGACCGAGAAAAAGAACACTAAATCCTCCTTGTGCATGCTGTTCTTTAGCGCACAGGAGGCAATTTAAGTTGAGCAAGACTTGCTATATGGAAATTAATTGAAGTCAGAGTATGAAAAAAATATAGAAATGATGCAAAAATTGCAATTCTATTAGGATTCCGACCATTGAACTAACAATCCTAATCAATCAATAAATAATACTCCCTCTATTTCAATTTGTTTGAACCTATTTCCTTTTTAGTCCGTGCCAAAATGAATGACCTCTTTCCTAATTTGAAAATAAATTCACTTTATGAATGATTCTGGTACACAAATTTTGCTATTATTTTGAACCTTGAAGTTTTAAGAAAACCTTTCCCTCTTTCTTAAATGTCGTCTGGTCAAATGAGTTCATATAAATTGAAACGGAGAAAGTATATTAAAATGCTTTTGCAAAAATCTCATGAAACCTGTGAAGAGGTGTAATAAGAAGACATGGCTCATGAGGCAGATGATCATTTGACCATGCAGAAACAAACTCCAACTTTTACATATTAAAACATAGTCAAAAGCACAAGCAATTGGAGTAAAGACTTTTGGAGGATTTTATGACAATTTAAAGTAAGGGTTTATAAAAAATAAAAAATAAAATGAGGGTTGAGAAGCACGTTAGAAGTGCTGTTGAGGTTAATAAATGGTTCGTGATTGAAAAGTTGCGACCGCTAGTGATGGAACACATCAATTTGCATGAGGTGTAGGTTGGGTCTGTTTCAGGACGTCCTTTTTTTTTTTTTTAATAAACAATTAAGTTTTAAAAATTTAAAAGGGCATTATCGTAATTTAACTTTCAAGTTAGGGAGTTCATGCTTTTAATATAATATAGATATAGATTTAGGGCAAAATTAATTCAATTTAAATAGCAAAAGGCACGTGTTTGCTCCCATATTTTGTGTAATTTATCAACTAAAAGAGGCAAAAAAAGAAGATGAGCGTAAAAAGGAAAAAAAAAGAAAATGTTGGTAATACATGACTTCTTGTTGAAGATATTTACATGTATATATTGAACTTTTTTCATAAGTGTTGATTGCCGGTGCCTCCTCACCCAATATAACAAAATATCGTAATTGTTATGACACGAGATTACAAAATAAAATCTAATAACTTCAATGCAAAAATCTCCATAGTTAAAACTAAATCCGAAGACGGAATTTAAGTTCTTTACTATGTCTTATCAGTCATGTACTACAAATACTTTTATTTGTGAAGAACGCTAAAACAAATTAAAATTGAAATCATGTCTTACATACAAAAAAGATGATAAGCAAAGATTGAAATAAAAAAAGCACCATATTTGTCACCTTTTTTCAATAGCTAGCATCACACCTTATTTTTCTACTGCACACTATTTTAATTCCTTAAACTAGTCCCAATGCTTTGAAAGTGCTCTATATTACCTGATATAGAGTATGACTTAGCTCTTGCCTTGCGGTATGTACTTGCTATTCCAAAGCAAAATTGGATAGTGTCAAACCGTCCCACTCCTACAAGAAAAATATAAACCTAAGATTTTAGACCTACCAATAAAAAGATAATAAGTTTTATATAACTGTAAAGGAACTAAAAATAAACCTAACTGTAAAGGAACTAAAAATAAACCTAACATTGCAGGTACACGTTTGAGTCCAACTACCACTGGGTAACCTGAAGAGAGAATTGTGTATAAAATACGCGAATAAAACCTTCAAAATGTGAAAGGGTTAGGTTTAAGGAAAATAGTTGTGCAATTCAAATAAGGAGATTTTATATAAGGTACAAAGAAGAAAAGCTTTAAACATGCTTATAGCTACAATAAACTATTAAATATACGATAAGTATACAATCAATTATGATTATGTAAACTACTTGTCAGTTTGAAACTTGCTCGGCAAGAGGTTTATGCGATTTTACACACCTAAAACAACAAAACGATTCTTAGGGACCCTAAACAAACAACAAATAAGTCATTAAATAGTTCTAATGCTATGCCATTAAATAATTCAAATGCTTCGCGATTAGATAGTTCAAAATCCAAAGCCTAGAAAGTCATATCAAACATTACTAAATAATGATCATAAATTCTGTAAATATTTAGCCAAAAAAAAAAAAAACTGCAATAAGTACAATATATAGGAGTTTCAGTTAAAAATGTCCCCACAAAAATAGGATTTTTAACAAATAGAAAAAAAAAAAATAGGAGTTTCAGTTAGAAGATTAAATTGAAAACCTTGATGAGAATTGAATGCATGAAAAAGCTGAATTTCTCCATAATTTCATGGTGTAAGACGTAATGGAGTTATCATCATCGACCCACTCATCTACGATGAGCCTATTCGCTGCTTTCTTCCACTCTAATCGTCGTAGAAAAATCCTTCTTAACATTTTTTTCTGCCAAAAAAGAGTAAAAGACTGTGAATCGAATTGCAAATCGATATAAAAGTCAAAGATAAAACAGCAAAGAGGTGGTTGTAGGAATTCTTATTCATGTGAGATTGTTATAGCTTTAGGACTTCAACAATTTTATAACCAAGATAAGAAATATTACTGTGAACATTCAGCCGTTTAGGGTTAGTGATGGCTAACTAATTTAATGACAAATAAAAAGACTCGTAAACCTAAAAGGACGTAAAGTACTAAATAATTTTTAATAATAAATAAAATCAATAACCAAAATCTAGTTGATTTAATAGTCCTAAATATTAGGGAATATAGGGACTCATTCAAGTCTCTCCATGAATTTCTCTGGACGTACAAAGCAAATTTCTTTTTGTTTTTTGATGAAGTAGATTGTTACTGGTATTAATTGTGATGATAGTTAATGTTTGTTTTTTATTTGGACTCCACTAAAATAAAATTATACGGCATTATTATGTTTCCAAAAATAAAAATTGTCAAAGTGAAAAACGACTCCAAAAATAAGTGGGTTTTCAATGCCAAAGTAAAAAAGGATTCCAAAAATAAAAGTGAGTTTTTTTTTACTTTTCCAAAAAACGAAATAGGTGAACTATTATAAAGATGATTAAATAATAATTTGACAAAAAATAGTAAATGACAGTTTTGTCTATTGTAAAGTCTTTTAATGAAGGGTAAAAAGTTCAAACAACATTTCTAAGGCCCTTCATGCTTTTAATATAGTATAGATAATAATAGTGAAGAAGTTGAAGTCTCAAAAATTAGTTTTTGTTGCTTTAAAAAAAAAAAAAAAAAAAAAAAAAAAAAAAAACCTTGACTTACGCTCAAGGGGTATTGTATTGCATACTTAATGTTTTAATTACAACCTTTGGATAGAGACTATCCACCAAAAAAATTGAAATTGAGCTTCCAGCGAAAAAGAACTTATTACTCAATCTCATACTATACATGAAGTTAGCCTAACTAACAAAGAAATTAGCCTTATCAAATTTTGACCTAATGGAAGGAACATGTCTTTTGTCTAAGATGTAAGGTCCTTTTACACCATTTGGTAGCTCTTGTTCTGATAAGTAAAAGTAAATGTTGTTGTCATGACAAGTCATTGCCTTTTTTGCTAGCCAATCTGCAAGTTGATTAGCCTTCATAAAGCAATGAGTAAACTTGGCATTTGAATGTTGCAGCACTTCACTTGTATCTTCTATTATCTTGTTAAGCTTGAAACTCCCAGCATTCTTGTTTCTAAGCATGTCTGTGATCACCATAGAATCTAGCTCCATGACAAGATTGTTAGCCTAAATGCTTTGTTTCGCACTTGATTCCCTCCCATTGCAGTCGCTTTAGCCTCTGCGATATTGTGACTAGTGTACTGATAAGTTACTGAAAATGCCATGATCAGTTGTCCCTCTGCATCTCTGAGAGCTCCTCCTAGTCCAGCATTCCTATTATTTTTGTCGTAACTTCCATCAGTGTTCAGTTTGTATACTCCTTGCTCTGGTTTTTGCCGACAGATCATCATGATCTTTGGTATTGGTTGTAGCTTTAGTAACTTGTAGCAAAAGTCTTTCCATGGTAGAGTTAGCTTGGATCCGTGGAAGGACTTGATTTTGTGCGCATTGACTATCCATCCACCTTTATGACGTGTATCATTGAATTTCTTCTGATTACCATACCTGCAAGCACAAGTTTCCTTCCAAAGAGCCCAGCATATAACAATAGGAGTGATACGTAAAATAAGCTTATGAACATCATTCTTAGCCTTCTCCTGCCACCAAGAATTAATGACATGTCTAATTAGGAGGTGAGAATGTTTAATCCACAGAGGGGCACCAAATAGATTCCAGATTTTACCAGCTGATGATAGAATCCATTTGCTTGCCAAATCTACTAATTACTTCCTCAAGAAGCTAATTTTTTCAAATTCTCCAAGTTAAAAAAGAAATCTTAAAAGGGATAAAAGAGTGCCATACCTTGTTTATTAAAGGCTGATGAGCTCTTTTACTCCTTACCAGATGCCAGGCAGATTTTTTGGAATATTTCCAGTCTCAGTAAGGTCCCGTAATATCTAATCTTCCTTATCTATGTTACCAATTTCAATATTCTGGATGTTGTCGCTCATTTGAGGAGGCATGATCCTTCTGAGCTTTTCACTATCCCACCTGCCTAGGTTGATAAAGTGTTTGACTAAAAGCTTGGAGCTCTTTGTAGAGTTGGGGACGAGTCCGTTTTCAAGCTAACTGAATGCCTATCTCGCTAGTTCGTTCCACTATCGCAACATTCTTCTCGTTGCGGTGTGACGATCTGAGTAGACTCGTGCTCTCTTTCTGTTGTTTTGGGGTTCATGCCGGTGCTATTGAATCTGTGATTAAGGGAATATCACCAGCTCTTGGAATAAGAGCTCTGGACATGGTATGCAAGAGGCCACTTACATGTCCAATTGTCCCACAGAATGAGCAAGAACCAGAATTCACCTACCAAACTGTCACACCCCCTACTTGATGGGGCATGATGGGCACCCGACCCTTACTTAGGGCCGAGCGAACCCGCTGATCCTCGTGGTACTCATAATCTTACTGGACTCTTAAATCATGAAATGAATGCACAATGGAAGCTTTTCAAAGAACAACATGCTTTTCGTCTTTCTCAAATCAATAAAATCTGTACTATGAAATGTAACATAATGCATAATGATACATGTCGAACTTCTGTAGCCGCCTACGAGACCGACGTGCTATATATGCGATGCATCGCAAAGTCTCTAACATAACCCAAGATACCATAACATAGATACTCGACTCGGCGCATCCGGCGGAAATGAAGCTCGCCAATCAGTGGAACCTCCTACTCGTCCGTATACACTGCGTGGCGAAATGGCGGCCCCTAAAGGGGTTCGGACGGAATATGATCGAGTATGCAAAGCATGAAATCAAACGGGATCATAACCCAGGAACAAGAATCGGTAAATAAGTATAATATCCAGAATACCAAAATATTTACTTTTGAAACACAAATCATGCATGGGGCTCGGGAACGTGGTCGCCACCCCCGTCTTTGCGCCTATAACACATCATACTCCAGCAAGATTTCATATCTCCGTAACTTGACATATCTCCATAACACATCATAACGCCATAACACATCATAACACCGAGAATATATATATGTACCCGCCCCTCAGCCGAGGGACTCGGTGAACCATAATACATTCATACTCGAATATAGCATAATGCGCACGATGACATAACCGGCCGGGACTCGGCGAAAGATGTAACAACCATATGCGAGCGAGTAGCAGCGAGCAACCATATGCATATAAATCATCATTCCGGGCTCGATAGATAAATAAGTAATCAATTTCGGGGGTTAGGGACGATACGCGTAAGTTCTTTTCAAAAAGTCGTTAACTATACAAAGGAAAGTCATAAGGGGACCACTTCGACGAGTATCAACCCAATCCGAGCCCGCCCTATGAAAGTTACGTACATTATCCGTTATGAACCCCTTTTTGAACTATCGAAGCGTCCGGCTGCCATGAAAGTTAGGGACCTTTCGACATCATCTTTGAGAACCCACCAAAATTTCTATTCTCTAAAAGA
>NW_026719960.1:0-10658 GCF_029784015.1 Lycium ferocissimum
AAAATTAAATCCCAAATTGAGGCATTAGTTTTTTGGGGTTCAAATTTTAAAAGGGGGTCCCCATCCTGGTCCTTTAGATTTTGGTCAGGGTTTTTGTTTAAAAACAAAATAGGGACGGGGAAACATATGTGGCCTTTAAATTTTACAAGGGACAAAAAAAAGGGATTATAAAAAAGTATCACATTTTTAAAATAGCTTTAGTCCTGTTTAATCCCTATACTTAGTCTATTAGGTGATAATGTTAGGCAAAGGGAAACAAGCAAATTGTAAGCAATACAAGTATCAAATGCCGGTCACAAGTGACAAACCAACATGGAAATTACAAACAAGCAAATTAATATGAGCAAGGCAAAGGATCTATGCAAGTCACAAGGAAATCAAGACTATCTTCATCATGCCGGCCACCCCTGCACTTATTATCCCAACATTGCAAGTCAAGAAAAACAACTTGCTTCACATACTAGTCCTTCATTTTTTAACAATTTGCAAGTCAATCACTAAGTGCACATAAAGAGTAAACCAACTAAGAGTTAACGAATCCACTGACTTCTTTCAAGCATTTCACTAAACAAGTGCAATTCTTGTCTCAAAATCTATTTATCCAAGTTAAGAAAATCATTTTTTATCTCTTTTTAGACAGTCGCACAAAGTTCAAATAGGAACATCACGGGAAAACTTAAAACAAGGACATAACATATCATTTCATATATTTTGAAACCTTTAAAATAGTCATTATCCAGAAATGGCTTGGCGTCTCGTATCGTCGTGTTCATGGTAAGAACATATCCTTGACATATTCGTCCTAGTCATTTTCTCATGTCTGGCATCATCATTGTCATCACAAAATCATAGTCGTTGTTTTGGTCATAAAAACTTTCAAAAATCCTGAAACTTGGGTTTTTGGAGAAAATGAATATTTTGGACAACATTCATAAACTTTTAGAAAGGAAATCATGCTTTGAAATCATAACTTCTAACTTATGAAAATACGGACGTTATGGGAGCATCGATAAAATTACATCGTATGATTCATGCCATAGGAAGAAAGGGCTTAGCCTTAACATACCTGCGCCGCGCCTTATTAGCTACACTTATTTGTCCGAACTTGTGCCGCTAGTCTACCTTCAAGAAAATTGATGCAACCATTAGGTTCATTATTAAGCACACTTGTCTTGATTTTTTTCAAATGAATTCACTTATGATGCGAAATTTCAGCAAATCTCCCCCGTAAATACACCATCCCCGAGAGTCTTACTCGCCCCAATCATCAACGACAATCCGGAATTCAACCCGTAAACTATCATGAATACCAACAATTATTCTAGCAACACTTCAACATTCAATTCAATTCAATTCAATTCAATTCACATGACTTTCAAAACGATTCAATCGACATACTACTTCATTCAACCCCTTCCAAATACACAAGAACAATAACAACTTAATTCTTTCTTTCAAATTCAATCTCAACAACCAACTTACAATCTTCCAACACATGTCTCATTTCCAAATTCATGAATTATATTTACAACCCATACATTGGTGAATTTATTCTTACAAATATAAGAACCACACTAACATCACACTAACTTCTTCGATGATGCACAACCAACTCCAATTCATCTCCAACTACTAAACCTCCATTCTACGTCACATAATTCATAACGATCACAACTAAAATATGAAGTAAAAAATTATCTTCTCATACACAACTAGGGCAGCCCCTATACATGCATATTCCATAAGCTCCATTCATTTCATAACATTATAATAACAAGCAACACACTACATAAAATTAATGCATTACTCCTACATCACACTACTCCATTCGGCCACACCACACACATGCATATTTCATGATTTCCATTCTTTTCTACATACTACAATATTCACAAATCATCTATAACACATAGAAAAGAAAATTAAACCTTACCTTCCTCCACTGTCTTCTCACTTGGCTAGAGTTTCCAACTTACACAACCAATGCTTTTCTTATTCCAACAACCACTCCATGTTATGAGGACCTTCCATTTGGTTAGAAAGGCTAGAAGAAATTAATTTTTCTTGGACATCTTCTTGCTTCCAAAATTTGGCCACCATGGCCGAATATTTTGTTCTTCTTTCTCCTACTCTTCTTCCTTTTTTTTTTCAAGTCTTTCTCAAGCTAAAATGATGACCAACCCACATATATATATATATATATATACTTGGCTCCAATGGTAAGTGGACTCTTGTCCTCTTCTTGAAGTTTCCTTAATTACAATAAAAGATGACTTATTTTTTTTGTCATCTTTCTTTCCTTCTTTTTTTTTTCTTTTAAATTCGGCCAACATGGCCCTTTCATGAAGCTTCTTGAATCCTTTGCAAAATTACCATTTTTGCCCCTAGTCTTTTCGATATTGCCATGAACCCTTTTGTGAGTTTCCTTTTCGCCCTTAACCTTTCTCAATATTTCCATACTAATAAGGTTCATAAATAATATTCACAACCCATTTGTATATTAAAATAATTTTGGAAATAGTCTTGCCCTCGACATTCCTCGACTATCTCAAAATATTCGGATGTACAAAGTACGGGCTATAACAATAAGTAAGACCCTTAAGGGGGGAAGCGAGTAACGAAAATACAAGTGTAGAGATTGAAACGATGAATCCTAAGATGTGACAGATATAGACTCTAAAACAAAAAGTGAGAGTTATACAGAAATGAGTCTAATAGCTAGTAAATAAATGAACAAGAATCGAGCGGGTATCTGAGACTGTACTGAAAATCATTCGTGAAGACCTTGAACAACATGACATTAGGAGCAAATAACTCAAGGAATGTTGTAAAGGATAGCGATGCTATACTGAAATAGAGGCAAAGGAACTAACAATAGAGCCGTTTATTAATGATATTGCGATTTATAAGTGACAAATACGAAGGGACATAAAGCTTTCTATAGTAGAAAATAAGATGTGATAATCAAGGGACAAATAAAGGAAATAAAAGAGTATAACGAGATAAGTTGCAATAGATACACAAAAGAGTTTTGGTACGTATGAGATACGTAAAATAGAATGAATCAAAGGAAGGAAATTTTATGTATAAGATTAGATGTTCATACACGAATCACACAAGAACGGTTATGTAACCTGCAAGTATTTACATGTCGAGAATGAAACCAATTGGGTACTTAAAAAGAGGAGTAAGAGGTAAGCAAAAATAGTGTGCTTTAGGTCAGCTGAGGGAAAATACATGGTAAATTGAGTAGAAATGTTGAGTTGGAATTATAATTAAGGAAAAATAGGACAATTACTTTGAATATGATATAAATATATGTTATATGTTTCCTACGATAGCCCTGAGGTGTGTTAGATTACTTACAAATTCGATGGGAGCATTGGATAAAGGGGGATTTTACAAGAAGAATATTACGCCTTGGAACTTTAATTTTTGTGTCATTGTGGTTATAGCGAACTTCCAACAGTTTATCAGAGGGTTATGAAATTCTTGAAAATTATGAAGCCTTTAATGAGTCGACGAGGGACACCTATGACAGGACATCTCGAATTGAATTTATCTAGACTTTATAGATATGAATCAATACCATTATCATGGTCATATGGAAGAAAGGAAGTGGGAGAGATTTGCAAACCATGTGAGACTTAATACCATTATTGAGAAAGAAAAAGGACGAGTCCGAGTATCAAGGAGGATCATATCAGGAGAGTGACTCACTTATATCTCTTGAAAGGATATTCCTGAGGAATCAAGGGAGTATTGCAACCGAGAGTCATTACTAAGAAGGAAACTCATTTTCAACTATTCAAAAGGAATGTTATAGATAGTACATGTCAGAGGATTAAGTTGATGACTCCAAGAAGGAGGTATGCTGCGGACTCTGCAACCTAAATAAAGAGTGGAAGTAGACCTATAAGAATTAGAAGAGAGAACAAGAGGAACCAATATGCGATGGTAAACCTACCTAAGGGAAAGACAACTCCTATTCTACAGTGTTACTGGAAAGATAACTCCAGAACAAGAAAAATTCGACTTAAGCTTCAAGTATAGATGGATATAGTAAGTTGCAGTCAATTACGGAAGTAGCTATATTATGACTACTTTCTTTGGAAATTCAATATTAACAGATGTCAAGCGGAAAATGGCATTAGGCTAAGTAAAGAGAGGCACAACATGATAGATGAGTTCGAGTTACAATTGATTCGTTATGAGATCACCATAACCAGTATACTTATACAAGACTAGTTTAACATTCGAGGACGAATGTTCTAAAGGGGGGAAGGATGTTACATCCCGTGTTTTCATGCATTGGAAAGCGTACTAGTTAAATGACATTGGAAATGGAAACAAGGTTATGCCCAAGCTTTTAGGTGGTTAGAGTGATGCTACAGATGTGTTCTAAATATTAGAGGTTAAACAAATCGAAGAAAATAAGTTTCGTCGAGGTTTGAAAATTTATTTGAATGAAATACGGTCCAAGCTATAATATCCTGTATTTTGGATCGGGAAATTTAATCGTCCAACATGAGCAAATTTATCCAAGCCTGGAGAATTTAGTCATATTGAAGCAGGAAAATTAAGAATTCAGTATATACAAGAAATGAAGTGCTGAAATAATTTAGGACTTAACAAATGTGACGACGGTGATTGGGAATAATATTTGTGTAGGTATAAAGAGGCTATGGACTAGAGTTCTACCACACGATTATGAGTATATGAAGTGTGTTAAAAGTGATTAGTATTTAAGTGAATTGGGAACAAGGAATCAATTACCAATTGTAGTTGGAGACAAAATGATTTGATTAAAAAGGAATGAGGAGATAAGTCTTACATTTGTCATCCACGTGGGACCATGGCACAAAGCTATGTATGACTATTTCCATATAAGGAATCTGATGGTGGACACGTATTGGGGACCATGGCACAAGCTATTAATTAGTTAAGTAATGTGGACCCCCCCACCCCACCAAGAGGGTTATTATAAACTTGGGATCTTTTCTTATTAGCATTTCAAATGAGTAGAATTTATGTGCAGCAACATTTCAATATATTTAGAGGCTATACGTACATATTTCCTCTCTTTTTACTTGAATTTTCTTAGGAGGTACAGAGGCAGCAACAATGATCCTTAACGAAATATGAAGAACAAACATACGGGTTTTACTCACCGCTTCAATCTCATTTCGAAATGAAGTAAGGTGGAAGAAGATTATTTCTTGGCATATAAGGTAAGAACTATTCTCTCCTTGATATATTTAAATTTATCCGGTCATAGAAAATTATGCTATGGGAACTACAAAATTAATTGCGGGAAATCGGATAAGTTGTTGTGGTTGTTGTGTGGGCTAATTTGAGGTATATTTTTAAGTTGTGTTGTTGCTGGAAATTGTTGGAGTAACTTAAGTATATTGTTGTTGTTGTTGTCATTGATATGTATTTTGAAGGAAAGAAAAAATTGGAGAAGTGTGTTTGGTAATCGTATTCGGGCTTGTCGCTCGTCATGAAATGTTTGTGGCTTATTGTTGCTACATGGTACCTTTTTATTGATGTATATGCTTGCTGGATTGTTCTAGTTGTTGTTGTTGAAATATGGAGTTTGGGAAAATGAGAAGAACGGGGGAGGTGTTGCCTATTTTATTTTAGGATAAGTTAAAGTTTCATTATACGCTTAAGAGAATCATTTCTATAATTAATGATAGCATCATTGTTGTTATCATATAGATCGTGGAGCCAATACGAGTTGAGTTCTTGAGCCGTTGAGCTAAGAACAAGTATGTTAAGGCTATCCCTTCTTTCTTTTTGGCATGAATTACATAAACAAGCGAACGATGAACATACATGACTCCAATGAATTCTAGTTCTCGCCGGTACTTGACATGGCAGCTTGTCTTTGATTCTCGAAGTGTCGGTCGATTCTAATTAATCTATTGAGTCCCAGATGATGATTTAGTTTGCATATGGTTTCTCATGATATTCTTCTCGTGCATGCCATTAATATATCATTCACCGAGTCCCGGGCTGGGTATGTATTCGTGCACAGTTTCATTGCATTGTTCACCGAGACCCTCACTAAAGGGCCGGGTACGGTATATATATATGATTATTTTACCGAGTCCCTCACTAGAGGGCCGAGTACGGTATATATATGATTACTTCACCGAGTCCCTCACTAGAGGGTCGGGTACGGTATATATTTATATTTCACCGAGTTCCTTACTAAAGGGCCGGGTATGGTATATATTTACATTTTTAGTCATTGCCTTTGGGGCTACTTACACGGTTATTCTCTGCCTTCGGGCCTATTCATATTACAGTGGTTTCTCATACTTTCATTATAGCTTATATCTCATTCTTTATGATTATCTTTGCTTTACATACTCGAGACATTGTTCGTAATCGACGTCCTTTACACTCGGGGGCGCTATGTTCATGCCACACGGTCCTAGATTATTTTTGTAGTAAAAGTATTCAGCTAGGATGGTTGTCCATCACCGGGATTAGTAAACTCCATTTTCTTCACGAGCAAGGCCGAGTCATTATGGTTATCATGTGTGCGTACGGGTATGTGGTCCGTCCCGATTCATATGATTCAAGTGTTACTCTTAGAGACTTTGCGTACGGTCCCCGTGTTAGTATGTTAAGATGTCATGCATTGAGTAAAGCGACCATGTAGGCCGATATGTCGAGTGCTGACTTATTCGATTTTTTGATTAATTGAGTATCGTTCGCAAAATTTCTATGGTTTGACCGAAAGTACTTTATTATATGTCAGTTTCATTATGTGAATGCCGTAGGGTTCGCTCAGCTTTAAGTAAGAGTTAGGTGCCCATCATGCCCTAATAAGATTGGGGTGTGACATTACCCTTTTTGATTAATGCCTTCCATACACTGCAACGGTGGTTGCCGGGATATACATACCCGCTGATATAGCTACGTATGGTATATCATATGCATACGTATATATATAATTACTATTATCTCGCTTACACAATCTTTCCAAACGCTATTCAAACTCACCCTAATTCTAGAGTTTCGATGCACCTTCTTTCTCTTCACCGGTCTAATCCGCCTCGTCCTATGCGACCTCTCAAGATGTCCAACCACTCTGCATACTCCAATCTCCCTTAGGCTGCTCTAGCTTCTCATTTTCCTCTTATATCTAAATTTATAGGACTTTTTGTACACTTCCTGCGGGGTTACCCATCCTAGTATTTCTTTCACCCAAAGACGCTTAACCTAGAAACTCGATGAAATCCGTGTGTTAACGCTTTATAACCGTATCCACCTCACCGTACGACCTTCACCATATAATCTAAAGTAAGTTGAAGTCTTGACAGATTCCAAAACGTTCTCGTAACGCATCTCCCTCCGAATTAGAAAGGGTCTCTTACTCTTCCGACTACACAATTACTATTTTGGCCTTTTTAACTCTCAATATTCAACTTTCATCTATATGTATGACTACTTTCCTTCCTAGATTTCCAGATTCCCGATGGTAGCGAACACACTTTGGTCGCCGTTACTTATAAATACTCGGTTATCGACCTCTTTGGGTTTCCGCTCGCCACTATTAAATAATAATCTACAAAAATGCACATGAATAGAAATTCCAATAATGACTCATACACTCGTAGAACTCGATCGGTCTCTAGTCCGATCCGGACTATAAAGGGAAGTGACTCTCGTCATCATTTACCCACCATCCGCTCGTCCGTCTTCGTCATCTCTCTCATCTCGAGTCCGAGGGATATAAAACCGGGCAACTCCTAGTTTACCGGCAGCCGGACAGGGGCTGAGTAATCCGTAACACTCACCTAGGGAGGCCGGGTCGACGTAAAGTGCTCTCCACAGGTGAGCCTGGTACGACCTCGAATTTCCTCCTCCAAAGGTCCCAAATGAATACTCGGACGGATACGTGTCCTAACCGTCCTCTACGGGGTCCTCCTTCCTGGGAGTCAAAAACTCTGGAAGAATTGTTTCTTGGTCCGAGGGATCGCCTCCCACGGAGTAACCGAGGCCCTACCCCGTCCTCCCGGGAGCCGGGGTCCCGGATATACTCTAGGGGCCTCTCTTAGCACCCCCCACTATCAGAAGCTGATCTCTTCATCTCTTATTAGTCTGCACTTACCTACACGAAAAGGATTAGAAGCGATCTTTCCTAAGCTCTGGCTCTATCGCACGATCTAAGACAGAAGGAAAGGTCAATGATCCCTAAATGCCCCTTGAGCCTCCCGTTTATAAGTGTGGCCGGCTTCACACCCATAAACAGGACTCTACCGGACACGGTCTATAGATAATCCCTAGGACGAACTGCTCTGATACCACTGTTGTCATGACCCAAACCGATGGGCCGTAATAAGTGCCCAACCACTAATGGCCAAGCACTCCTATGCTTGCATTTACTTCTTACTGACTATCCCGGGCCCATACACAATCTGTAACTGAGCGGTACTGTCTTCCGAACAATCAACATAAAAGACACTTTACTGGGGGCTCACGACCAACATATACATATAAACATAAATATCGAGATAACAAATGCTAAGCCGATACGTCGCTTCATATATCCTATACAACAAAATAAGTGCGCGACGAGGCCGCATAACAACACGACTACATATCAAGCCACTGAGACCTCTATGGAGTACAAACCGTAGAAAGGACGGTACAAGGCCCCGCCGAACCCATATATGTACGTAACCGAATAGCATACCAAAAGGGTCAGAGCTCCGGATCAATGGAGCGATCGACTCCGCGCTAAGGGGAGGTCCTGGCGTGGATCGTCCGACCGGTTACCCGATCCGCAAGCATGAACGCAAAGGTCCACAGAAGGGGACGTCAGTACGAGTAATGTACTGAGTATGTAAGGCATGAATGATAATGTCACGACCCAACCCCGTAGGCCGTGACTAGTGCCCGATCTGGGCACCCAAACGCACCTATCAAACAGAGTCACACACGGATGGCTTATGTGTATACAAACATCAGACGCTACCTCAGATTATATCAAACACATCCAGGTATATAACAGAAGCCGACAAGGCTGTGTTACAAATTTACATAATTTTCGAAAAATTTCGGCAGAGTTTCCTTTGTTTTACGGACTATCCAAAATAACCACACGTATTTAAAATACCAACAAAGGCCACACGGGGCCACAAACAACATATATACATATGTGGCCGACAAGACCGCCACGGTGAATGGAATCGCCCAAACACAACATATACGGAAGTAGGCACAACCCACAAACATGTCCACGTACCTCTAAATGCAGACATAATCATATGACGGAATGACAGGCCCCGCCGTACCCCCGAACAAATATGTACAATGCAACGAACGAATATATACCAAAAGTAGGCTCGAATAAGGGGAGCACTCCAATCAGTAAAAGAGGGTGTCCTAAACCGGTGGATCACCAAGGCGTGCGTACCTGTTCGGCGGCATGAAACGTGCAGCCCCCCGAAGAAAGCGGGTCGGTACGAATATGTACCGAGCATGTAAAGCAGAAATACAATAGGCAGAGTCGTACTTTAAATAAGGAGTAGGAGCCATGGATACAGTAACCAGAGACCACAAAACTTACCTTCAGAACCTAATTCATACATGTTCATATCATATACCAATCAGACAATCATTCTGCACATGCGTATACATATAGCGTGTCCCGGCCCTCTGCGAGAGACTCGGTAAGTAAGATCATATCATCATCCCATATATACATACATATAAGTGTCCGCCCTACAGTGAGGGACTCGGTGTATAAGCGTGTCCCGGCCCCTCCAGTGGGGGTCTCGGTGTATAGAATCATGTCATCATCATATCATCATATGCATAGCGTGTCCCGCCCTCTAGTGAGGGTCTCGGTGTATGAATCATCATATTATCCTATTATCACATATCATATCGTACTTCGGAACCCACGGTTACGTACCAAAATCATATGCATAGAAATCTTCATTTCAAGCTCAACAACGCTACGTAATCATGCTCGGGGGTTGAAATCATAGCCACATGAAGTTCTTTAAAAAAATAGGTCGTTGAATCAAACATAGAAAAGTCGCGGACCTGGACGACCATCAACTCAATCCGGCCCGCCCGTGAAATCTACGGTCATCATATGTTATCGAATCATTATTATAAACTCAAAAGACAAGTAACTGACCGTACTTGAAATCGGGATAATAGTCACATCAAGTTTTCCTCCGAACGTCACTCGGGAACAGATCAAATAGAATTTTTGAAATCATAGTTACGTATAAAAATCATATGCATAAAATCATTGTCATAATCCAAAAGATAAGTAAAATAATCATTTTTGAAATCGGAATAATAATTACAACATTTCCTTTTAAAAGTTATCGAAATTACATAAAAGGGCGTCGCGGGACCCACAGACGGGTATAGACCCGAGCTGGGTCCGCCTATGAAAAACATCCTCGTCTAACCTCATACAATCTTCTACGAAAATTTCAAGGCAATCCGAGCTTTTCTGTGAAAGTTATGAGCGTTTGAAATTTTGGAATCGCTAAAGAATAAACTTTAAAACAAAAATCAGCTTTCATGTAATCTTTACAACTTATGAATTCCAAGAACATAAGGATCAATGTCTTGTTATGTCGACATACGAATGCCAAGGGACAAATGCGATT
>NW_026719961.1:0-10468 GCF_029784015.1 Lycium ferocissimum
ATTCTTGAAAGTTTTATGGTTGAAGCAACGACTATAATTTTATGATGACAATAATGATGCTAAACATGAGAAAATGACTAGAACGAATATGTCAAGGATATGTTCGTACTTGTGAATACGACGATATGAAATGTTAAGCTATTTTGGATAATGACTATTTTAAAGGTTTCAAAGTATATGAAATGATATGTCATGACCTTTGTTTTATGTTTTCCCGTGATGTCATCCTTGATTGATAGTCTCGCCTTATAATTGTTCCTTCAAGGTGAGCGGGGGCGATCCTGATTTTTCCATAATGTAATCGGAGGTTACCGACCTTACGTCACTCCGATAGAGTTGTAGTTTTCACTTGGGCTCTCATGCATGCTTTATGTTTACACATGATTTATTTTATGACACCGTGCCGTCCAACGGGCGGCCGGGCGAACACACCCTTTGCGGTGGGCGGATTACACCCGGACGCGGGCTTATACACCGTTCCTATATGGACGGGCGGTTATACACCGATCTACGTGGTCGGGCGGTTTTACTTACGGTATATTTACATATTTTTTTTAAAAGCTAGCATGCATGGCATCCGCCCCGAGGGGCATTCGGATGACAGATCACTTCTTTATTCCATGGTGCGCTCGAGAAGCGTCACACCGTACCTATATGGTCGGGCGGTAGTCCTGCACCTATATGGTCGGGCGGTTGTACACCGCACCTACACGGTCGGGCGCTTTACTTGCGATATCTATATAGTACTCTAAAAGGTAAAGTTAACGTGCACAATATCTATCATGACGGACGGAACGAGTTACGGAGTTATACCACTCTCTTATGTTGTGTTTTATGTTCTCTATTATGCTTTCGTGATATTACTCATGCCTTACATACTCGGTACAATACTCGTGCGCGCCCCTTTTTGTGGGCATTTGCGTTTCATGCGCGCGGGTTCACTCGGACAAGTAAGAGCTATTGCGAGAAGATGTTCCGGCGGAGTTGGTAGACTCCATTTGTACAGGTCTTTGTAGAGTCGGGTTATATGTCTTTGTGCGGTTGTTCGAAGTTAGAACTTTGCGGACGGTCGTGGGTCTAGTGTGTCGGTTTTGAAAATGGTTCCACCAGCCGATGCATTTTTATCATACATTATGTTACGAGCCCTTATGTTTGATTGTGTTTAATTGGAAACGACAAAAAGTTTTCAAAGTTTTACTATGTATTTTATTTTGTTTAATCTAAAAGTCCAAAGAAAGTATGCGTGTGATAGGAGTCGGCGGGTTCGCTCGGCTCCGAATATGGGGTCGGGTGCCCATCACACCCTAGTAAGATCGGGGTGTGACAATTTTTCATCAAAACAAGAAGCCATATTAAAATCACATTACCTTCTAAGTCAGCCCACAAGCAACTACAACTTCAACTTGAGTTATAAAACCTTCATTTTCGTCATACAATCCATAACGATAATAACCAAAACACTAGCTAACATTAGTTCGACATGGCTGCCCCAAACCAGCCCCTTACACGGCCAAATTACCAATACTCACGGCTAGACTACAACATACCAACTTTCATTAATTTTATTCATTTATTCATCACATAGTCCATAACATAACAATCAAAATGCTACATAAACTTAACTCTTCACTCCTATACCATATAACATACACACGACTTCACACACCAACATCTTCATTTCATGAATTCCATTCATCTCAACACACTATCACACGTCCACAACCATGCATAACATATGAAAAACAAGATTGCACCTTACCTTTTCCTTCAACTCCCACTCGGCTAGGAACTTCTTTTGCAAGAACGGATAGTTTTCTCCTTCCAACAACTCCTCCACGTCGTAAAGGACCTTCTAATTAGTGGGAAAACAAGAAGGAAATAATTTTCCATGATCAACTCCCGCTTTGTTCGGCCGACTTGTTAAGGCTGCTCTCTTCTCTCCTTTCTTCTCTTTTCTTGAATTTTCTAGAATTAAAATGATGAGAAATGGTCTTCTTGACCACTACACACACATATATATTTATTCATGGCACATGGCTGATCATGTGCAGCCCCCCTTGGACGTTTTTCTCCCTCCTTTTTTCTCCATTTTTCTTCAATTTTCTAGATTTTTCTTTTTCTTTCCCTCCAAGTTTCTTGAATTTTTTTCTAATAATAAAAGATGAATTCCATGCATTACTTAGTCATCTTTTAATCACTTGTGTTATGCACCCATATGGGCCATAGCCCACCTTGAATTTTTTCAACAAGTCATGCATAAAAATTTCCAATTCCAAGTTTGCCCTTAAATTTCCATGACAATAATATTTTAAAACGACTTGCGCATTGCCAAAAACCGGAAAAATGACCTTGCCCTCAACCCCGCAATATTCCAACGTATAAAAATGCGGGATATAACGACATGACATTACCTTATCAAGTATATTATGATGCACGCAAACGCTACTTTTAGGCGGTCACTTCATTTTCAATTTTCATCCTTATGCCCTCACAAAGACCAACGAATGTCCCAACAAACATATATACCATAAGAACGGGGACGAAGACGAAAGAGAGAAGAACAACACTCACACTCACAAAGAACTTCACATCTACACATGCAAATACCATATGCTTGCCCTTATTTTCTATGTTTTCATCCTAGGCTCGTTTGGTTGTGATCACATTAGGGCTTGTTTTGGCTTGTAATGTAGGCTTAGGGACGGGTAGGATACTTTTGGATATTAGTGACTCACCCTCCTTGAACACTACAACATCTCTTCACCGTAATTCACCTCTTTTCTTTCCACCCCCTTTATCTCCTTTCAAGTTTTCGACCTCGATGTGATTTTATTCCTAACCACTTCGCAAATCTTTTTGTGTTACCATTTTTTGATAAATATTTTTTTTTCTTTTATATATATATACAACTATCACATCGAGTCTCCACTAGCAACCTCCACCACCCCCAACTTATGTTTTTAACATCTATTTCACATTTAATTCACCCCGGCAGGCATTGCTCGCTTATCATCTCGTAGCATCAAGGAGGGGAACGGGTGCGAAAGGCGGGTTATTGCACAACGGGAATGGTTTTCACGATTGGCTAGTCAAGAAAAAGGTCAACGAGGCTCAAAAGGGGAAACTAGGGATACTTTCACTTTTGGTAAGGCGTATTTAGGCAAAGTGACTATTTACAAAAGGAAAGCCTAAGATCATTTCACAACCAACTCGTTTTCGAATTTCAAACAAGACCAACCGGGCAAGTTCTAGATTATACATGCATAAACAGAATCAACTAACAACTCACACACACATTGGCATAAGGACAATTATTTTTACACGTGTGACCTCCTGAGTAGTCATTCATCACACACAATACCCCAATAATCATAATGTCATATAAAGAATCAATCATGTCAACCGATAACTGTCTTACGTATGCATTTTTCAATAATTTTCGAGGGGTTCTAAAATTTCAAACAAATCATAACACATGCCATCAGTTACAGAATAACACCAAATAAGTCAAAATTACTCTACTCAACCTAAACAACATCCTAAACATGCCAGTTTCAACAAAATAAATCCCTCTCAGGAAAAGAACTCTGGCAAAGAAAAGCCGAGGGGGTCCTAAACACATATATACAATATTCACAATAAATAAACACATAGCCCACCCCCAACTAAATAGCATGCATTGTCCCCAAGGCATGAAAATAAGCAAAGAAAAGGGATAGGGCTACCTGAAACGCTCATGCGTCTCCGCACGAGGGTGGCACCGCCTCGGTGGTGGTATCCGGTCTTTCTGCGCATTTGGAACGGTGGTACCAGCAGTGGCTGCGTCGGACCGAGCGTCTTGTCGCTGCCCTGGATCCGTGGTACTAGCCACAGCCGGTATCACAACCGGGCTTTCGTCATCTCGACGGGAGGGCATGGGTTTGGATGACGCCCTCGTAAAATGGGTCTCCTCAAGAGAGCGTCTCTGCACCTTTCGAAACTGCACGTCCTCTTCCTTTGTCTTCCTCCTCATCATCATCCTCGTCGTCTTCCCTCGGCCTTTTGCTAGTAGTCCGAGGTGGGGAATCATCTCCCAGCAAATTAACATCAGGCAACAGGGAGGCTAAGTCTAGCGTCTGAGCTTGTGGCGGGGTTGCAGTCGCAAGTCCCTCTTTAACCTTCAACGCTAGCAAATCTGTTTTCAATTTCATCAATTCTGTCTGCATTGTCCCTAGATCGACTGTAGGGCTTACCTTCTCAAGCTCCAAAATCCGCCGCTCAAGTCCATCAATCCGAGAATGGATGAGTTTATGAGAATCCTCCCACTTCTTCCTTGCGGGCTCCAAGGCTGTTGCCACCCGTTTATCTATGTAACCCTGCAGCTGTCCCATCAAGTTAGCAACACAGCGGTGCATGCATGCCTTTCACAAACGCATCATGGAAATTTTGAGCATTAAACTGTATCATAACACCACCAGGCAAAGCTGTAGAAGCTGAGGCCACATGGCTGCTCTGAGGGGTAGGAGTGCTGTGAACAGCTGGAGTAGCCTGGGAAGAGGGCCCTGCAGAGGCACCCGGGGTGCCTGACATGGACTGAGCTGATGTGTCTGCGGCAGTCGGCCCTTCCTGCGATGTTTCGGGAGCTGGTAGCTCGTACACAGTGGCTCGAAACGAGCGGCCAGGCGCGCGAGCTCTCTAGGCACATACGAAGTAGGATGAATGTCCCCATCTCTGCTCTTCCAGAGATCATACACACTCTTGGCTTGTAACCGATGATCTCGGTGTGCATACTGATCTACCTTTGCCCATAAGCATCCTTGTTGTAATGAGGCGAGGGGATATGCGAGGGACAACTCCTTGGCCATTGCTCTCTGATGAATTTGTTGAACCACCAACTCCCCCACATTGATGTTGTACCTTGACATGATGGCAGCTACTAGTATGGCCCGCTCAACCGGCAACGTGTTATCTGCCTGACTGGGGAATAGCCAATGGATCAACACACTCCACCAAAATTTTCCTTCCACTGACAAATTTGCTTTCTTTACCGGTACCGAAGTGTTTTTACTCCACTCAGGGGAGCCCCTTGCTATCACCGAAGCAACCCATGGTAACTCAGCCAGTTTATCGTTCTGATCGCCACCCAACCTGTATTTAAGCTCATCTGTGTTTGGCGGTGGTACATAATCGGGGCCAAAGTAGAAACGATTGATTGTCTCAGGGGAGATATTAATTCGCTGGCCTCGAACTGTCACTTCTGTCAACGGGGGTGGCTTCTTCTTCCTAAGCTGAACAGGCTTGAAGGTATTTTTCACTTCCGCCGCATAATTTGCATAGAATTCCCGTACTAGAGATGAGATGTACTCCCCTGCAGGGTGGCTAATGAAGTTCCACTGATGGTGGTCAAGAGTAGCAAGAATACGTGGAAAACCCTCCAGTCTGTCTAGGCTAATTCGTTTCTCCTCATGGATGCTTTTCTTCGGACCACCTCCTTCTTTCTCTTCGAGCCCCTGATCATATATTTCTTTAGAGCCTTGCACAGAAAATCTAATACTGTGCTCAGATCTTTCCTTCATTCGGATTTCCTGCAGCCTGGCAGCCTCCACTTCATCTTCCGAGCTACTAGATGATGTAGAAGTGCCCCTCTCTTCAGACTGGGAGGACACTTATACCTGAGTAGCACCCCTAGCTCTGGTGACTCGTGCTGCCAGCGGCTCATCATCCCCTGCACTAGATGCTCCTTGGTCGGGCTCATCACGGAGCCCCCGGCGACTTTGAGCTCTGTCACTGCTTCTACCTCGTGAAGTAGTCGGAGTACCTCCTTGAACCTTGGGAGGCATACCTGAGAAAAGCATGTCAGTGTCAGCTGTAACTTATGCCCAAATGTATATATAAATTTTTTTCTTTTTTCTTTCTTTGTAAAACCATTTGACGATGGTGTTTTATGATCCGTAGAATTTCCTACGGTCCGTCAAACCTACCGTCAAATGGTATCAGAGAGTGTGTTGTGGTTGGACCATTTGACGATGAAGTTTGACGATCCGTCAAACCTACCGTCAAATGGTCACAGTGCATTACACTGACTTCACAACTTTGACGACACCTTTTGACGGACCGTATAAATTTCTACGGTCCATCAAACCTCCTATCACATTCTTCTACTCAGTTCATGTCGTTCATTGTTACACTCGACTCTTCAATGCACAACCAAGGTTATACATCACGGCATATTTGTAGAACTCATATAAAGCCGGGGTTACTCAGACTTCACCCTTTTTGCTATAAATTTTGGTCTAGGCATTTCATCGAACAGTTGGCGGGCATAACATTGATTGAATCCAAAAACCTTGAACACAATCATTGAAATGCCCTCCAACCCATCAATACCATCATTTATGAGTTCATCAATATCCCTTTTTATGCACAAACCCCACCCCCAACATATATTCTGAATTATGGAACCCATTGCCCAGTGATGATCACATAAACAGAGAATTACATACCTGTTTGGTTGTTGGAAGGGGTAGTATAGCACAACAATCACAAATCTCTCTTACGGGACCTTAGTCTGTCGAGGAACAACCAGCACCCAACAGAAGAGAGAATATTTTTGTTTTTGTTCGTTTGTAATTTTTTTTTTCTTTTTGTATTTTTCTAAGATGGCTGGGAGTTTGTGGGAAGGGAAAAGAGAAGGTTTTAAATAGGGAGAAGTGGTGAGGATACGTGGGGCGTAAGATCAGGGATTTGGGTGGGAGGCGTTATGAGGATTTATGATTTAGTGGGAGAGGGAATGTTTTTGAGTGGGAAAGGGAAAGGTTTATGATTTAAACTCCCAACCACCTATTACGGCTTATCTTACTCTTTTGAAAAGGAAAAACCAAAAATTACCGTAAAAGAAATTTACGGATCGTATAGATTTTTACGGCCCTTCCTACGGTGTGAACACTTACCTGGGATACGAACTGGCAACCTTCACCTTTGGGATACTTTTACGCTTAGTTTGACGGACCGTAGATATTTATACGGTCGTCAAATGTAGGCGTAAACGTGTCACAGTGAACAGATTTCTCTTATGCCATTAAATGTTCCATTTTACCATCCGGCAAAATTTTGACGGTCCATCTAATGTACCGTCTAACGATCACGCGTTGAGGACTACGGGGCGACTTCATTACTGCGCTTCCTTTGACGGACCGTATAAAATTTGACGGACCGTAAAATGCGCATAAAATTTCCATCGGCGTTTTTATTTTGTTTTACTTCTTCCTCCCACGGGTCATATCCGCACCACAACAAACATTACCCTATATGCTGCAAACAAAACAGAACGAAAAATAAACATTACACTTGGGTTGCCTCCCAAGAAGCGCTTGATTTAACGTCGCGGCACGACGGTGGTGACCATTCACTCCTTATCAGTGTGCACCAGATCGTTGTTCGTTCCAAGGTGCTTCAACCTGTATCGATCAACAATCCTATCCTCCGAAACCATCCCGTGGTAGTGCTTCAATCTCTGCCCATTCACTTTAAATGTCCGAGTTCCATCTCCGGACTTTAACTCAATCGCTCCATGGGGTGAAACACCTACCACCTCAAACGGACCAGACCATCTCGATTTAAGCTTACCAGGAAGCAACTTCAATCGGGAGTTAAACAGCAACACAGGATCACCTTTGTAAAATTCTCGCTTCAAGATCTTCTTATCATGGTAATGCTTCATCCTTTCTTTATACAGTGCTGCACTCTCATATGCCTGGTACCGAAACTCATCCATCTCATTTAATTGGAACAACCTGAGTTTGGTTGCTTCCTCCCAATCCATATTCAGTTTTTTCAAAGCCCACATAGCCTTGTGCTCAAGTTCAACCGGCAAGTGACAAGCTTTTCCGAATACAAGCTTGAAGGGTGAAGTCCCAATCGGAGTCTTGAAGGCAGTCCGGTATGCCCATAGAGCATCATCGAGCTTGCGGGCCAATCGGTTCTATTTGCATTGCTGTTTTTGCTAGAATACTCTTGATCTCCCTATTGGACACTTCAACTTGCCCACTCGTCTGAGGATGATAAGGTGTTGCCACCCTATGTTTTACTCCATATTTCTCCATGAATCCCGCAAAAGCTTTATTGCAAAAGTGGGATCCACCATCGCTGATTATAGCTCTCGGAGTACCGAAGCGAGTGAATATGTTCTTCTTAAGGAACCCCATGACACTCTTGGCTTCATTATTAGGTAAAGCCACTGCTTCTACCTATTTTGACACATAATCCTGACAACGAGAATGTATTTCATGCCACCCAACTCACAAAGGGTCCCATGAAGTCAATCCCCCGGACATCGAACAACTTCCACCTCCATAACAAAATTCATAGGCATCTCTTGCCTTCTGCCTATGTTCCCTTGCCTCTGACATTGGTCACAAGACCGCACCAATAAATTTGCATCATGAAATATGGTCGGCCAGTAGTAACCACATTCAAGTACCTTAGCTGCAGTCCGAGTTCCACTATGATGACCCCCAACAGGAGAGTCATGGCATGCCTTTAGAATCGCCATCACTTCACTTTCCTCGAACACATCGCCGAATGATGTTGTCGGCGCATGTTCGGAACGGATAAGGCTCGTCCCGAGTAGGCATCGAGCCGAGCATCCCGCAAGAATTTCTTCTTTTGGTATGCTTTGATATCTTCTGGAATTATACCTGTGACCAAATAATTTGCAATATCAGCATACCAAGGCGCCACCTCCATGTGCACAGCCAACACCCTCTCATCCGGAAAAGCATCATCTATGTCAAGCTCCTCAGAGGGTCTCCCAGCCTCTTCAAGGCGAGAGAGATGGTCAGCAACCTGGTTTTCAGTGCCCTTGCGATCTTTTACCTCAAAGTCAAACTCTTGCAGCAGCAGCACCCATCTGATCAGTCGCGGCTTTGCTTCCTTCTTTGCCATGAGATATCTCAAGGCTGCATGATCAGTGTAAACCACGACTTTGGACCCCAACAAATAGGCCCGAAACTTCTCAAAAGCAAACACAATGGCAAGCAGCTCTTGCTGCATCCTTGTGTAATTCATAAAGGTAGCATTCAGTATTCTGCTTGCATAATAGATCGGGTGCATAATTTTATTGTGCCTCTGCCCAAGCACAGCACCTATTGCAAAACCACTAACATCATACATTAGTTCAAATGGCAAGGACCAGTCAGGAGCAACAATAATAGGGGCAGTAGTAAGACGCTCTTTCAACTCATCAAACGCCTTTCGGCACTTATCATCAAAAGCAAACTTCGCCTCCTTTTCAAGAAGCTTGCACATGGGGTTAGCAATCTTGGAGAAATCTTTGATGAAGCGCCTGTAGAACCCAGCGTGTCCCAAGAAACTGCGGACACCTTTGACTGAGATAGGTGGTGGAAGTTTTGCAATTACATCAATTTTCGCTTGATCTACCTCAATTCCCTTTTCAGAGATTTTGTGACCAAGGACGATCCCTTCCTTCACCATAAAATGGCACTTCTCCCAATTTAGAACGAGATTGGTCTCCTCACACCTTTTTAGCACTTGACCCAGATGGCCAAGACACTCTTCAAACGAATCCCCTACCACAGAGAAATCATCCATGAACACCTCTAAGTAATCCTCCACCATATCAGAGAAAATTGACATCATGCACCTCGAAAGTGGGCCGGTGCATTACACAACCCAAATGGCATCCGGCTAAATGCAAATGTCCCATAAGGACATGTAAAAGTAGTCTTCTCCTGATCTTCCAAAGCAATATTGATCTGATTGTAGCCCGAATAACCATCAAGGAAAAAATAGTAGGACCGCCCTGCTAGCCTATCAAGCATCTGATCAATAAAAGGCATGGGGAAATGATCCTTGCATGTGGCTGAATTGAGCTTGCGATAATCCATGCAAACTTTCCATCCGGTCACGGTTCTCGTTGGGATTAACTCATTCTTTGCATTTGGCACTACAGTGATGCCGCCCTTTTTAGGAACACATTGGATGGGCTCACTCCATTTACTATCGAAGAATCGGGTAAACCACTCCGGATCTAACCACTTGATGATCTCCTTCTTGACTACCTCTTGCATGTTTTCGTTCGGTCGCCTCCGATGCTCTACACTTGGTTTGCTACCTTCCTCAACTGAATTTTGTGCTCCCACGGATCCCGGATGGAATACCCGAATGTCTGCTATGGTCCACCCAATAGCACGCCTGTACTCCTCAACACCTCCAGCTTTGTAAATACGCTCCTCGTCGGTAGAGTCGAGTACAGTGCGGCAATGTATTGTACGGACCAAGGAATTCATATTTCAGATGTGAGGAAGCTGTTTAAGCTCCAATTTAGGCGGCTCAATAATCGAAGGCTTTGCTGGAGGAGTTGTTCTATTTTCCAGATCAAGATTCAGCTTCTTTGGTTGTGTTATAGCCCGTATTTCGTGCACTCGGACATTTCGAAGAAGTCGTGGAATGTGGAAGGTAAGATCGTTTT
>NW_026719962.1:0-10088 GCF_029784015.1 Lycium ferocissimum
GGCGAAACCGGGAGGCACCCCCAAACTGGGCCCCGGGTATGTTTAATCTTTCTTGGAAAATATGCGCATCATCGGTTTCGGCCAAAGACCCCCCGATCGTGTTCATGCCACTTTCCCCTTCGAAAAGTTTCTACTATACCCGTGCCGAATCGATCCGTTTGTTTAATATCCCTCGTACGTTGACCCGATCACTTTCGTGATATACCTCGATACGTTTGCTCGATTTCAAATCGTGAAAATCTCTATCGTCGACCCCGGATTGTAGATCGTCGCAACTTCCGTCGATTCGAACGTTTTATCCATTGCCCCGGACACGACTCGAAAGGGTTTGCCCGTAGCTTCTTGGGGTTGGTCGGGTCGTCGGATAACGTATGATTATGACCCCGCCCTTTTACACCCCCCCGATTCGACTATGCCCCGCCCCCAAAACTTTCATCTTTTCACAAAAAATTTTTCCCCTTTAAAAATGCGGACCCTGACAAATTGGATTTCAACATCCCAATCCCCAAAAACAAAAGTGACGGAAAGGACTTGGGAAGTAAAACCTTTTTAAATTATTTCGATCGGGTGGAGTTTTAAGGGCGGGGAAACCCCCCCGAAGTGTTTGAAAAGTGGGTAATTTAACTTCGAGGCAATGTTCTAAAGGGGGGGAGGATGTTATATCCGGCAATTTTGCGTATTTGGAAAACTTGGAACTAACCTTGACTTGTAAGGAATAAGGTCATGTTTGGATTTTTCTTAATATTGGTATGCCGGTTATGGAAGTATGGATGCGGAGATATTGAGTAAGGTTAAGGGCAAGATTGGAATTTTGGAAATTAATTTCGGGAATTTTAAAACAAGATTTTAGCCAATTGGGCTCAAAGAAATAAAATGAAAATGGAAGCCCAAGGAGGGGAGGTGACCGGCCACTTAAGGCCCAAGCCCATGGATTAATAAAATCCATGTGGTTAATAATAAATAAAGGGACCAAGTTGTTCATTTCTAGAATTTTCAAGAAATCAACAAGAGAAGAGAGAAAAGAAAAAAAAAAAAAGAGAGAGAGAGAGGCATTCGGCTGACCCTAGGGGATTTCACCCATCAAAAATCTTGCTTCCAAAATTATTTTCTTGTGGTATTTATACTAATTCAAGGTCCCTTTACAACGTGGTATAGTTATTTCGGAAGATAGATCGTTGGTTTAGTCGTTTGGACAATTTGGTGGATTGAAGAAGCTTGAAGAGAAAGGTAAGAATTCATCCCTTCTACTTATGTTATGAAGGTTTGTTTGCTATGAGTAGTATATGTAAATGAGTAGAAAATATAGAAATATGGAAGTTGGCATGGTGAATGTGTGTGCATGCATGTGGCCGTGTGTATGCATGGTTGTGTAGGCAAGGTGGGTTGAATTTTATGTAGTATTTTAGTTGTGTTGTTGTGATTCTTGTAGAGTAAATGAAGGCAAAATGGTGTAGGTTGGTGTTGAAATGAAATGTAGGAGGTTATGTCATTTTGGAGTGATTTTATGTCATTGTAATAATAAAGATGTTAAGGTGCAAATTAGGATTATTGTTGATGAATTTGGAAGATGGAATGTGCTATGAATAAGTATGCCAAAAATTAGAAGTGTCGGATGAATTATGGTTTTGGTGGAAAGTTTGTATGTTTTGTATATTTTGAGAATATATTGTAGAAATGCTATGAAATGCTTTGGGATTATATTGTAATGATCTTGGTCCGTAATGAATGAAAGTACGTTGATATTGATTTGAAAATGTGAAGTCGGAATGGGACTATTGTATTATGTTGGAAAGTGGGTTAGTTGTATTATATTGAGTTTTGTTGTAATTGTTGATGTTGTTGGGATTATTTGTTGTTGACATTTTGAGCCGAGATAAATTCTGGGTGTCATATTTATAGGGAGTGTCTTTGCCAAATTTCGGTAGACAATTATTAACCCAAGATTGGGATTTCAAGTCTCATGAATAGTAACTGGTGAATGTGACCATTTGCAGATTTTTGACGAAACGGGAATCGAAATAGGACGAGCGTAAAGCATAACGAAGGTATGTAAAGTCTTGCCCTTTATTCTTTGGCATGTTCTGAATGTAACAGGCTTGAAAGCGAGCCTCGATCTCACTTCTGCTTCTCATACTCCGAGATTGAAAATAGCTCAAAATCATTCAAGAAGATTGAATTATTCCTTTACCCTCATAAAATTGCCTATATGTGCCTAACTTACATAAATGGAGTCGGAACACTCTAAGATGATTATGGACGACTCCCTAAGGTTTATTATCCGCGATTTACGTATTTCACTATGGTTGGGTCCGAGGCGGGCCCACAAACCCCGATAGCTCTTATAAAGCAACAATTGACTCCTTTGGTTCGATTTTCATGCTTAACTCTTAGCTATTATTCCGCTACCATATGATAAGTGTTAGGGACTGTCCTTATGAGCTTTATAGTATAGTATGACGTCTGGAACGTTTCGGACACTCGTTCGATATAACTCCGCCGTGCCATCCCAAATGACACGTACGCGCATCCGTTATGACTCACCGTCCGACACCGATTTGATTTATCTTCCGGATCGTTTCGTTTCATTAAGTCCGTATGTCGGTCCGTATGCATATGGTTTCTCATTGATCCGTTCGTGGATGCCTCAATGCTTCCCTTCATCGCGCCCGGCCAGGTTCGTGATTCGCGCTTTCACCGTATTGTTCACCGCGTCCCCGGATGTGCGGGGCCGGGATCCGTTTATATCCGGCTATGATTTGATTATGTGATATTATGGGGATGGCGGCCGGATGGCATTTGATCCGATGCGTTTGTCCACCGCGTCCCGTACTAAGAGGCCGGTCTGTTACCGCGTCCCTTATTAAAGGCCGGATCCGATATGTGATATGTATGTCCGAATATGCTTATGACTCCGCATGCATGATCCGAAACTCGATTTGGATAAGGATCCGTCCGTCACATTTCGCATGTCCGATTCGGTTTCCGATTCCGTCCGTCACATTTCGTACGTCCGATTCGGGATTCGATTCTCGTCCGTCATACTCTTCCGAATTCGGTTCTCCGTCTCGGGAATCCGTTACACCTCCGTACCTCGGATTTCCGTTGACCATTTGCAATCATACCGTGCCTCCGATTCGCATTGTGCTTCCGTCGCCAATATTCTCGTACCTCTAGTCCGTATTGAAACTCCGCCGCCCACACTCCCAACGATATAATACGATTCTCCGTTCGTGCACCGTAAGTCCGACCTCGCTACGGATCCGATTCTCGTCTATTATGATTTTACATATTTGACTCGATTACGTTTATGTATGTTATATTTCGCTTTACATACTCGGTACACCTTCGTACCGACCCCTCGTTCTTTCTGGGGCCGCGCCACATGCCCGTAGGCATGTACACGCCGAGATACGCCACCACCTTGGCAGCACGGCTTCCGTTGCGTCGGGAGAGTGCTCCTTTTTGATCCTGAGCTGATATTTTTGGTATATATCTTTCTCACGTTTGTCCGCTTTGTACATATGGTCATTTGGGTACGGCGGGGTCCCCGTCCCGTCTTCCGATTCTCTTTTCCGTATGTTAGAGGCCCGTAGACATGTTTGTGGGTTGTGGGCTGTCATGGTTCCGGTAGGTGAGCACGAGCCTACGCGATCCGAGTAATTCTCGCTTACTATGATAGCCCACCGTTTCCGTACGGTGTTAAGTATGTATATATGTATATGTATGTTCGTGCGATGCATTTTATATCTGTATGAATTTATGTGTGTTTGTAATTAGCTAGTTGGCACGCCAACTCTGTCAGGCAGGTACGTATGGGTGTCCAAATAGGACACCGCCGTACCTTCACGGGGTTTGGGTCGTGACATTATACGCCATGTAACCTCCTATGAGCATATCGAGGCGATCCGGCTCGTCTACGAAAGTTACGGCCATTATTAGACGTAGAATCCTTTAAAGACAAAATCTTTATGCAATATTTGAAACCCAATCTTACCAAAGACATAGGGACCATAATATTACTACATTGAGAACGCCGACGTTAAGAGGTGAATAAGAATCGTAGACATGCTCGGATCGTAAGAGTGGAGTTTTCTCGAGGCTCGTGTCATAGCCTATTTACAACTAAGACATGCCAAAAGAAAGAAAGATTAGGCTTTACATACCTCGTCCGCTCTCAAAGCTAATCCAAACCTAAGTCTCAGACTCCCCAAGATCTACAACAACATCATTAAATACCAAGCATTAACTATAGGCATTTAGGAATTCAATTCTCAAACTAGCACTTAATTCTACAGAAATTTGGGCAGCATTTCCCCTATAAATTCAACAACCCCGAGAATTCAACTCGGCCAAATCTTCAACAACAATACCAACCATCATACTAACAACATCAACAATCAATTCAAAACGCATTCTAACACTAGTAACTCTTTTCTACATACTTTGATAACATTCCATTATATTCAATTCAACCACATATAATCAAACTAACACCAATGCTCACACGTTCAATTACTAATCCGAAACCATTTAAACAATATTCAAGAACACTTCCAACAATCCGCACAATATTCAAAACAACCCAACCCAAGCACCATCTCACCCGAAACCACCCCAAACCCGAGAACAACAACAACAACACATTCCTTTCTCCCAAATTCATGAATTACACCAACAATCTACACATTAGCAATGTCATTTTCATAAATACAACAACTACATTAATGTCACGTTAACTTCCAAAACAGCCCACAACCATTACAATTTCAACTTGAATCATTAAACTTTCATTATCAACATAGAACCCACAACAACAACAACCAAAACACTAAGGAAAATTAGTTCATTCCTTGCCATACAAGATGACCCATATTCGGCCACCACCACCACACACATATATCATGATTCTCATCCATTTCAACACTACAAAGAACCAAATATGCTAAATAGAATTAATTCGTCACTCCTACACAACACACACCTACACGGCTACAAGCCATCCACACGGCTCAACATCAACATGCATATTTTCATAAGTTCATTCATTTCTACATACTAAAACATGCACAAATCATCCATAACATACGAAAAAGAGGGTTAAACCTTACCTTTTCTTCTTAACTTCACAACTTGGCTAGGGTTTGCAACGACAAAACGAATGATTTGTTGACTCCAACAACTATCTCATGTTAAAGAGGACCTTCCAATTGGTTGATTTGCTAGAAGAAACTATTTTTTTGATGGAGATTTTTGGACCTCAATTTTTCTTGTTTATGGCCGAATATGGCTTCTCTTTGTTCTCCAAGCTTCTCAATTTTTCTTAAGTGTTGAAGATGATGAATATGATGACTTAGTCATCTTTCATTACATATAATAGCCATCCATGTGGACTATGGTCCACACCATATGGCCGGCCACTTGGCCCCCTTTTACTCATGAATTATCAACTTTCCTTAGTTCATTTTTTTAACCCCAAATTTCCTTAATATTCCATGCCAACAAAATCATAAGCAACCTATGTCTTAAAACAAACTCGTGGTTAAAAGTCTCTACTTCATATCCCGGAATGGTCTTGTCCCTAACTTATCATGGTTAACCCGGATTGTCCCAATGTACAAAATACGGGATATAACAATATGAGCGGTCGGAAATGAAACCTCATTATGGGACTCACCCTCTTCTAAAACTTTCAGTGACTCCCATTCAGTCCTCTTTCCGGCCACCATCTTGCCCTTCTGCCCCGCTGTAGCTTTCCTCTTCACAGGCATCGCTGAAATCATAACACACGATTAGGAAAAAGGGGCTCCTGATAACATGGCTCAATCGCATGATCTAAGATGAGAAAGAAAGGTCAATCATTCCTAAATGCCGGCAGTCTCCTATTTATAAGTGTGGCGTGCTTCACACCCATAAATAGGACTCTATTAGTCACGGATCATAGACACACCATAGGCCGAACTGCTCTGATACCACTTTTGTCACGACCCACCCCAAGGGCTGTGACGGGTACCCGGAGCTAGCCTACCGGGCACCACCTAGCATGCTTCTTTAATCATATTTCGGTAGGCCACATATCGAATTCATAACTTACACAGTCTGTATGGACATAATATCGTAACTAATAGCTCATCCACATAACCATCATCAACTCTGCCTCTTATACATATATATAAACCCATAAGTCTACCAAAAATGATACACAAGATATGGACCGATGAGGTTATGAGATGACTAACTGTACACATGCACATATGTCTACAAGCCTCTAAACAGAGTGATAAAATTCAGAAAGACGAAATAGGATCCCCCCATCCCAGTCATAAACACAAAAGGGTAATACCAAGAAACTGCAGCTCCGAAGCAAGTGGAGCGCTCCTGTGCAATCGCTAATAAATCACCTAGGGTCTGATCCGTCTCCTTGCTTACCTGCGGGCATGAACGTAGTGTCCACGTGAAGAGACGTCAGTACGGACAATGTGCTGAGTATGTATGGCATAATAATGACAAGAGAGAGAGAACATACGGAATCTACAGTATAGTTGAATGTAACCCGTCCGTTTGAACTGCTTCTGAGAACTAATGCTATACATGAGGTCATACATATACATAAATGCGTATTCAACGCCTGTCAAACCTTATTATGCATCCCATCATGTCATATCAGCCGGCATCATCATCATTATCAACATCACCATCATCGTCGTATCATCATATGACCAGTTGATCAGGTGGTAATGCATATATAACGCCTCGCCCTTTTTCCATACCCCATATATATATAATACATAATATATGCTTAGATAACACCTTCTGGTCATGGGTTAATATGCATATGTGTAAATGAATGCAATGCATAAGTGAGCTAAAAATAATAGGACTCTCAGAGTAACATAAAGTTATACTACTTTTGATAGACATCTTTGGGCTAACATCATCAGTATACGTGATCTCAAGACCCATGAACAGAAGGAATAATCATAAAAGGGGTATAGGAACATCAAAGAGTAGAAGACTCCTAATGCTACCAAGAGTAGAGTAATATGGAAGTTTGTTGATACGTTCGTTAGTCTATATCACAAGGATCATGCCAAAAGAAAGAAGGGATGGCCTTAACATACCTTTAGACTCCTTAACTACTTAATTTTTATCCTCCTGAGCTCGCTAATCTACATTCAAGAGAATTCATACTATCGTTAGGCTTATCGTTGAATGCTTGTCTTAAGCTTTCAAATTAAATCACTTTAGAATCTCCTGAAAATCGGGCAGCATCTCCCCTGTTTATATCCCTAGCCCGAAATCACAATACCAACAACCAACAAAAACAACCACAATACTAACATCAACAACATCATCATCAATACCAAAATATTCCATAAAACATCCCACACAATATTTATCCAATTTCTCAACCAACAAATTCGTTATTCAATTATTTAATAGCTCTACTTTCGCAATTAAACCCAAATCGATATCAATAAGGAAAAATTCAGACCGTGTTCCCCTTTGGAACCGCAATATCTTTAATATCCACCTTAAATCCAAGATAAGATTCCTCATAATACGATATTATAATCGCAACTATATGCTATCCGAATCTGAATCCGGAGATTCCACTTGATTCGCATTAAAATTTTATGGGTGGAAGTTGGGGAGAGATTTCAGAGAGTTTGGGGAAGTTTTGGGGTGTTTTTGTGAAGAATGAGGGGGTAAACCCCCTTTTATAACGTTCTAGAGTCTGCCTGCACCGACCTAGAAATTGCTCAGCGCGTTCGCGCCACCTTAGGGTGCGTTCGCGCTGAGTTATTCCTCTCTCCTCTGCGTGCTCATGCGACCTTAAGTCGCGTTCGGGCAGAGTTAATCCCTGCTTTAGCAGTCCGTCTTAAAATGCTCATAACGTTTGATTTCGATATCGGATCGATACGCGGTTGGTTGTGTTGGAAACTAGACTTCCTAAACTTCAATTTAGGCTTTTGTTTGACTTCAAAACTCCTAATATACTAGGAGATATTCCTTTCTCAATTTAGACTAAAATTATCGTACAAACCTTGTCCAACTTTTCTCCAAAGTTGCAAAACTTAGTCTCCTTGATTCGCTTGGTCTCCATGTCACGACCCAAACCGATGGGCCATGACTAGTTCCCTAGAAGCCGGGATCTATATATAAACTCGCTAGATATAATGTACAACGCCAATGTGGAAATCTATCAAGCATGTTGTAGAATCATAATGCCATATATCAGAATAAACATGTCTCCTGATGAGTCACAGTTAACAAAACATAACAAAATATGCAAGCCGACAAAGCTGCCACTATATACGGGAATATCCAGAACGAACTATATCTGTATAGCTGACCAAACCATATATACATAACCACACATGTCTACGGACCTCAAGAGTATAACAAAGTCTATGTCAAAAGGATGTAAAAATGACTCAAGCTCCGGAACAATGGAGCTCTCCAAGCAGCTGAGACGAAGTCCTAAGTCGGAGGATCACCAATCTGAGCATCTATACCTGCAGGCATGAAACGCAGCCCCCGAAGAAAGGGTTCAGTACAAAAAATGTACTGAGTATGTAAATCATAAATAACAACATATATGGATATGAAAGGTAACATGTAATGGGAGGGATAACTTGTACATCTTAAAATCATATAACTATTAGTGTTGCGGAACGTGCAACCCGATCCATAAATATTAGTGTTGTGGAACGTACAGCCCGATCCATAATCATCATAAGTTAGTGCCGAGAAACGTACAGCCCGATCCATATAAGTTAGTGCCGAGGAACGTACGGCCTGACCCATATAAGTCAGTGCCGAGGAACGTACGTCCTGATCCATATAAGTTAGTGCTGAGGAACGTACGGCCCGATCCATACATATCACGTTCATATAAATCATGTAAATAGTATGGAAGAAAGCTCATATGAAAGCTACAACTTTATCGGAGTGAAGTAAGGTCGGTAACCTCCGATTCATATTATGGAACAACCATTATCGCTATATCTCACCTCAAAGGAACAATTCATAATGCGAGATCAACAACAATGAATAGAATCAAGAAAATCATGAAGTAGCTCAACATCTTCATATCATCGTTGAAATCATAACTTGAAACTTTTAAACATAAAATCATCATCATCGTAATCCTCGCCAAAAACATTCTCATCTTTAACATTATAAGAAGCTTTAAGAGTCATAAACTTCTAGCTCTTGGAAACAAGGTGGTTATGGAAACATGTACGAGATCATAACATAAGGATCATGCCTTTGAAAGAAAGGGACGAGCCTTAACATACCTGCTCAGCCTCCAACTAACTATGCTTATCTGTCCGAGCCCTCAAGTCTACATTTAAGACCATTCATACTATGATTAGGCCCATTTTTATATACTTATCCTAAGCCTTCAAATAAATCTTTCTAGAATCTGCCGAAATTTCGGCAGTATCTCCTCTGCTTATATGCCTAGCCCGAAACCTCAATTCAGCAACCAACAACCACAACAACAATACCACCATCAATAACATCATTTTCGACACTAATATATACCATAAAACAGCCCACACGCGGTTTTTCAACTTTCGTAACTAACCCACTTACTATACAATTATTTAACCACTCTATCTTCGTGAATGAACTGGTATTAGCGTAAATAGAAAGAGATCCATACCTTACTCTTGTTGAAGTAGCAATATCTTCGATATCCGCTTCGAATGCACGTCAAAATCCACCGCAAAACAAGACTACAATCACAACCACGCGCTATCCGGACCTAAACTAATATTCTGCCACTTGAAAATTGCTCACTTTTTGATATTCTCACACCCTCAACTGTTTTTCTATAATTTTCTGGGCAAAATCTAAAGAAAAAGGGGATTACTGTCACGACCCAACCCCGTAGGCCGTGACTAGTGCCCGAGCTGGGCACTCATCCGTATCCGTCAACCATAATCGTACCACTAATAGCATAAGCATAGGCGAAGGTAAGTCGTCGCCCCAAAGCTGACATATTTATATACATATACATATATATACATAACGGATGTAGCCGGTAAGGCTATCAAAACATAAGAACACAAACCATA
>NW_026719963.1:0-10620 GCF_029784015.1 Lycium ferocissimum
TGTGATCGGAGGTTACCGACCTTACGTCACTCGATAGAGTTGTAGTTTTCACTTGGGCTCTCGTGCATGCTTTATTTTTACATATGATTTATTTTATGACACCGTGCCGTCCGGAGCGGGCCGGCCGGACACGCGCTGCCGGTGGGCGAGATTATATCCCGGACGCGGGAGGCACAGACGCGGGCTTATACACCGTTCCCTATATGGACGGGCGTTATACACCGATCCTACGTGGTCGGGCAGTTTACTACGAGATATTTACATGTTTTTTTTTAAAAGCTAGCATGCGGCATCGCCCCAAGGGGCACTCGGATGACGGTTACTCCTTATTCCATGGTACGCTCGGAAAGCGTTACACCGTACCTATATGGTCGGCGGTAGTCCGCGCACCTATATGGTTGGGCGGTTATACGCGCTACACGGTCGGGGCGGTTTACTGGAGTATCTATATAGTACTCAAAAGGTAAAGCTAACTTGCATAATATCTGTCATGGTAGACAAACGGAATACCGAGTTATATCACTCTCTATGTTGTATTTTATGTCCTCGTATGATTTCGTGATGTTATTCATGCCTTACATACTCGGTACATTACTCGTGCGACGCCACTTTTTTGTGGGCGACGTGTTTCATTGCCGCGCGGTACGATCAGACAAGTAAGATCTATGGCGAGAACGTTCTAGCGGAGTTGGTAGACTCCATTTGTACCAGGTGCTAGGAGTCGGATTATATGTGCGGTTTGTTCGAAATTAGAGACTTTGCGGACGAGTCGTGGGTTTAGTGTGTCGGTTTTGAAAATGGTTCCACGAGCCGATGTGTTTTTATTATACATTATGTTACGAGCCCTTATGTTTACGATTGTGTTTAACGGAAACGACAAAAGATTTTGAAAGTTTTACTATGTATTTTATTTTGTTTAATCTAAGAATCCAAAGAAAGTATGTATGTAATAAGAGTCAGCGGGTTCGCTCGGCTCCGAATATGGGGTCGGGTGCCCATCACACCCTAGTAGGATCGGGGTGTGACATGAAAGAATTGAAGGAGCAGCTAAAAGATCTATTGGACAAAGGCTTTATCAGACCCAGCACGTCGCCCTGGGGAGCGCCAGTATTATTTGTAAGGAAGAAAGATGGTTTGCGAATGTGTATCGACTACGGAAGCGGTGAATAAGGTGACTATTAAGAACAAATATCCCCTCCCCCGGATTGATGATTTATTTGATCAGTTGCAGGGTGCTAAACATTTTTCGAAGATAGACCTACGCTCTGGTTATCATCAGGTACGGGTGCGGGAGTCTGATATTCCGAAGACTGCTTTCAGGACCCGGTACGGACATTATGAATTCAGAGTGATGTCCTTTGGGCTGACAAATGCTCCCGCGGTATTTATGGATTTAATGAATCGGGTATTTCGGCCATTCCTTGATATGTTCGTGATTGTGTTTATTGACGATATTTTGGTCTATTCACGATCGAGCGGAAGAACATTCGGATCACTTAGAAACGATCCTAGGCATACTTGCGGAGAAATTATATGCTAAATTCTCTAAATGTGAATTCTGGTTGACCTCTGTGGCATTCTTGGGGCATATTGTCGGAGCAGATGGTATTCGGGTCGATACACAGAAGATTGAAGCTGTACAGAATTGGCCCAGGCCTACCACACCGACAGAGGTACGCAGTTTTCTGGGGTTAGCCGGATATTACAGAAGATTTGTGGAGAATTTTGCTTCTATTGCGGCACCACTAACGAAGCTAACTCAGAAAGCAGCAAAATTCCAGTGGACTGATGCCTGTGAGCGCAGTTTTCAGACGCTGAAGGAGAAATTGATCACAGCTCCAGTCTTAGCCCTTCTGGAAGGATCAGACGGGTATGTTGTTTACTGTGATGCTTCTGGTATTGGGATAGATTGTGTGTTGATGCAGCACGGTCGAGTCATAGCCTATGCTTCCCGGCAACTCGGACCGCACGAGAGAAATTATCCCTCACGACACGGAATTAGCCGCGGTGATCCATGCTTTGAAAATATGGCGGCATTATTTATATGGGGTTCATGTTGACATTTACACTGATCATAAAAGCCTCCAATATATTTTTAAGCAAAAGGAGCTGAATCTGCGACAACGGAGATGGCTCGAGTTGCTAAAAGACTATGATGTCGATATTCTGTATCATCCGGGAAAAGCCAACGTCGTAGCTGATGCACTTAGCCGTAAGTCCATGGGCAGTTTGGGTGAGGTGCAGCCTGACAAGAAAGAATTAGTTCGTGAGATTCATCAGTTAGCCAATCTTGGAGTCCGTTTGGCAGATTCTGGAAATGCGGGGGTTTCTGTTCGGGAAATTGCTGAATCATCCATTATGGAAGAAGCAAAACAGCGCCAGTTCGAAGATCCCATTCTGGTTCGGTATAGAGATGTGGCCCTTAATAAAGAAAAGACTCAGTTCGAGATTTCTCCGGATGGGGTATTATTATATGAAGGCAGAGTATGTGTACCCGACGTTGCTGGACTGCGGCGGCAAATTATGGGTGAAGCGCATAATGCTCGATATTCTATTCATCCTGGCTCCACTAAAATGTATCATGATCTTAAATGTTTATATTGGTGGGACGGCATGAAAAGAGACATTGCAGAATTTGTCGGCCAGTGTCCAAATTGTCAACAAGTTAAGATTGAGCATCAAAAGCCCGGCGGGTTGCTACAGGAGATGCAAATTCCAGCCTGGAAGTGGGAGATGATCAATATGGACTTCGTTATAGGGTTACCGCGTACTCCGCACGGTATGATTCTATTTGGGTTATTGTTGACAGGTTGACGAAATCAGCTCATTTTCTTCCGGTTAGAACTACATATTCGGCTGAGGACTATGCTAGATTGTATATCAAAGAGATAGTAAGAATTCATGGAGTTCCCGTATCTATTATAACCGACAGAGGTGCTCAGTTTACGGCTAACTTCTGGAGGTCGTTCCAGGAGGGATTGGGGACTCAAGTGAGTCTTAGTACAGCATTTCATCCTCAGTCCGACGGACAGGCCGAGTGCACTATTCAGACATTAGAAGATATGTTGCGGGCCTGTGTTATTGATTTCATAGGTAGCTGGGATGACCATTTACCGCTTATTGAATTTGGTTATAATAACAGTTATCATTCCAGCATCCAGATGGCACCATACGAAGCTCTATACGGCAGAAAGTGCAGATCTCCGATTGGTTGGTTCGACGTGGGCGAAACTAAATTAATTGGGCCGGATGTGGTTCAGCAAGCCGTTGATAAGGTGAAACTTATCCGGGAGCGGCTATTGGCTGCCCAGAGTCGACAGAAATCTTATGCTGATAAACGACGCCGACCGTTAGCATTCGAAATTGGCGACTGGGTATTTCTGAAGGTATCGCCTATGAAGGGTGTAATGAGATTTGGTAAAAAGGGTAAGCTTAGCCCGCGGTATATCGGGCCGTACCAGATTATTCGAAAGATAGGCGAGGTCGCCTATGAGCTAGACTTACCGTCCGATCTGGAGGCAGTACACCCGGTATTTCATGTGTCCATGCTCCGTAAATGTGTTGGTGATCCTTCCAGAATATTTCCAGCAGATGATGTTCAGGTGACGGAGGACTTGTCTTATGAAGAGCAACCTGTAGCTATCCTGGATCGACAGATAAGGAGACTGCGCACTAAGGATGTGCCTTCTGTGAAAGTCCTGTGGCGGAATAACAACCGGGAAGAAATAACCTGGGAGGCGGAGAATGAAATGAAAAAGAAATATCCTCACTTATTCCTCGGACGCACAGGTAATCTAAATTCTTGAATTTGTTACTTTGATTGGGAAATGATTTATATGTGCCATTCATAAAAAGAAACTCCCCCGTTATGCTTATAAGACCTCGTAAGGCCAATTTAACATTCGAGGACGAATGTTTTTAAGGGGGGGAGGATGTTATATCCCGTGTTTTCGCTTATTCGGAAATTTTGAAATAATTGTGACTTGTATGTCATGAGTTAATATTTTGCTCTTAATTAGCATATCTATGTTGTTCATGGAAAAAATATTGGCGCAAAGACATCGGAGAAGGCCAAGGGCGAAAATTGGAACTTTGGGAAATTTGTTTCGAAAATTACAAAACGAGATTTCTAATGAATTGGGCTCAACAATACAAAAAAAAATTGAGGCCCAAATATTACAGGTGGCCGGCCATGATCCATATGCTAGCCTAAGTCCATGAATTAATTAGTCATGTGATGATCATGTGACTAATTAATTTAAAAGGAGCTAACCTTCAAGAAAATTCAAGAAGCAAACCAAAAAAAAATTTTGAAGACCAACCATCAACCATTCGGCCGAACCCCTTAGAGAGGAAAAAAAAAAATTCTAGCCTTTGATCTTAATCCTAAAATCTTGTCTTTCTTGTATTCGTAGTAAGTTCAAGACGCTCTCCGACTTGATATAATTGGTTTAGCGAAAGAGCGACGTTTGCGGCAAGTTGAAATTTGAAGGAAAAGGTAAGAATTTCATTCATTTATGTTATGGAATAAGTTTACATGTTACAATGATTAGAAGTAGGTAAGGATTATGGAAGCGTGGTGTGTGTGTGCATGGCGTGTGTGTGTGTGAGGAATGCATGTGGCCGTGAGCCATAGTGATGAAGGAGGGAGGTGAATTGAGTTTTATTTGGCTTGTTAGTTGTGTCGTTATGACGTTTACGACGTAAAGAAGTCTTGAATAACTCAAAGAGCATTGAAATTGGTTGTATGTTGTTATGGGAAATTATGTGATTTAAATATGATTTTTATGTAATTATGAGAATGAACTTCTAAATGTGAATTATGGTTGTTGTTAGTGAACTTAGAAGGAAAACAATGTGATTTGGAAGCGTTGTTGCACTTGTAGAAGCTTTGGATAGAATATGGAAATTGGCGGGAATGTTTGAATTTGTGAATATTGTTTGGAACGTTATCGGAATGTATTCGAATGATATTGAATTAGTTAATGAATATGAAAAATGTTGATATTAGTTTGATAATGTGAAGTTGGATGGAAATTATTGAACTAGGTGAAAAGGAGACTACTTGTGCCATAATGTGGTTTGTGATGATTGTTGATGTTGTTGGGTTGTTGTTGTTGATATTTTTAGCCGAGATGATTCTCGGGGATGTTATATGTATAGGGGAGGTGCTGCCGAAATTTCGGTAGACAAACATGACCTTAAGTTGAATACTTAGAATCTATAACTCACACTTGGTAAATGTGACCATTTGTAGATTCTGGGCGAAACGGGAATTGAGTTTAAGCGAGCGTAAGACGCGCGTAAGGTATGTAAAGCCTACCTTTTCTCCATTTGGCATGTCTTAATCATACTAGGTCGAAATCGGAACCCCGGAAGTAATTCTGCTCTTGGAAAACCGAGTTGAATTTTGAGTACTATTCATTCAGCACAATTGAACTATAATTCTTATATTTTGCTGGAAGATGTCCAAACTTCTGTGACCTTCCCAAACGAACTCGGGTTGCCTTGAAACTTTCGTGGATGTTCCCATCGGACCTAATACTCGTGAAATTACGTCGGCCACCTCGACTTGACCGAGGTGGGCCCACTAGCCCTGAGGTTCCCTCTGATTGTCCTATTTTGGCTTATGTGGTATGATGTTAAAAAGAAACTTTTGCATATGATTATGGTTATCAAAGAATGATGTTCTAATGACTCAAATATGTTCTAATGAGTATTTGAATTACAAGTTCGGCTATTGATATATTTTTGTGCAACAGATTTCATATTGCCCAATCATTTAAACTAGTTTGCTTAAATTGTCGTCACATGACTATACTATGCTTTTACAAATATTTTTACATGTAAATTGCATTAACCTCTCACTACTCCGCTCGTGCATGTTATTGTGGTATCGTTCGCCGGATCCCGGGCCGGCTTTGTAATCGTACGCCTTATGATAAATTCGGCAGTATGTTGTGTTTCGGTTTTCGAGACCTCGCCATAGGGCCGGTTACCGTATATGGAGTTATGCTGTGATATGGCTAATGATATGATTTGTTCCGATGACACGATATGTCACGACATGATATGTGAGATATGATATGTTTGGGGTTTGTACGGAGATTTGAAACCTTCGGGTATCTTGTGTTGTGGCACCAGTGTCGGGTGGTAGCCACGTTCCTGAGCGATGTGCATGATTTGATTTGTATTATTTACATATGTTTTAGTACAGGTTTTGATACTTGGTTTGGTATTTTGTCTCGGTGCTCACATATCACCTGCGGTTTGGATTTCTGTACTCTATGCTTTACATACTCAGTACCTCTTTCGTACTGACCCCCTTTCTTCGGGGGCTGCGTTTCATGCCCGCAGGTACAGATATACGTTCGGGTGATCCTCCAGTGTAGGCTACGCACTCTGTTTGTCTTGGATTGCTCCTTTTGATCCAGGAGCCCATCTTTTGGTATATATGTTTTTGCTATGTATATGTACGTACATTTGGACAATTTGGGTACGGCGGGGCCCTGTCCCGTCATATGTTTCTGTTCTTAGTTTGTAGAGGCCTGTAGTCATATATGTGGGTCGAGGGTCCTATGTGAGTCTGTTTTGTATGTGATTTGTATCTTAACGCGATCCCCGTTTGGTCCGGAGGCCGTAGTGGCCCATATGTACGCATATGTGTATATATGTTCGGCGATGTACATTCGCCGCTCTTCGACTTTGATATGGCATTTTATATCTGCGATCGCTTAAAGTTGGTATTTATCTTTACTTCTGTTTAAAATAATGACTATGATATCTGAGTTAGGGTAAATTATGATGATTTGATATGAAAGTCCGTTTGGGTGTCCAAATAGGGCGCCAGTCGCGGCCTACGGGTGTCACGACCCAGCCCCGTGGGCCGTGACTGGTGCCCTACTTAGGCACCCAAACAACTTACGAACCAAATTGTCACATTAGGACATATCTAGATTTAACGATATATTATTAAATGCTGCGGCCGATAACGGACGTCATACAAATACGAGAAACGAATGCTATCCTAAGCGGTTGCCGTGCGAGAATCATCATATCAAAAATCAAGGCGGCGGAATGCACATCGCCGTACATACACATACATACAAACATGTGGGCCATATCGCCATAGTAGCATACGGGCGCGGCTTAAGGATGCGATACGGAATCACATACGAACAAACCGGACCCGTGACCCACAAATATGACTACGGGACTCTACGGACAAAACGGAACATACGAACATATGACGGGACGGGGGGGCCCCGTACCCGAACGATCACAAATGTTTAATATACATAGCAAAACATATATACCAAATGTGGGCTCGGATCGAGGGGAGCACTCCAAAATAGAAGAGTGGGAAGCCTAAACTGGAGGATCACCCAACCGAGCGTACGTACTCGCGGGCATGAAACGCGACCCCGAAGAAAGGGGTCGGTACGAAAGAAGTGCGAGTATGTAAAGTAGGAGTACGATGATCCAAATCATGGCCGGAGTCGAAGACACGAAGCAAATACGAGTAACGGATCAAACTGTGCGGAATGCAAATGTACGTAATGCAAATAGAAATCATGCATAAGGCTCGAGAACGTGGTCACCCGACGCCGGTGCCACAACACATCATACTCCAGAAGATTTCAAATCTCCGTACAAACTCCGAACACATCATAACATCACACACATCAAATCATCAGAATATATCAGATGCCATATCACATCATAACACCATAAACGGTAACCGACCCTATGGCGAGGTCTCGAAAATCGTAACACATCATCCGCCCGAATGTGTCATAAAGCGCACGATCACAAACCGGCCGGTGCGGCGAACAAAGTCATAATCATTGGCACGAGTAGTAAAGGCGAGAAACCATATGCAAATTTAAAAGTAAGTTCCGGACTCGACACATAATTTCATATACGAACACTTTAGGATCAGAAGGCTCAAAATGAGTATCGAGTTAATCGGAATTAATATACAAAAGTCGTGGACTTTTAAGTTATCAATTTTTTGAAAAACACATCGTAGGTTATTCTCAGAAAATTTAGTATCATTCATAATAAAGAACGTTCAAATAACATTACAGAGCATTTCAAATGGACCTTAGAGTCATAGGCAAACACTTCCTTCTCATATCATACGAAAATGAGTCAAACGAATCAATTAAGGGAAATCTCAGGACTTACGGGCCCACCTCGGGTCAGGTCGAGGCGGCGGACATAAATTACAAACATTAGGCTCCATAAATTTATCCGTAGAAGTTTCGGAGTGATTCGGATTCATTTGTGGAAGTTACGAAGGTTAGGCATTCTTTTAACCAAATATAAGGTTTATAGTTCAATCGCGCTGAATGAATAGTATGCAAAATCAAAGTCGGGTTTCCAAGAGCAGAATTATCCCCGAGGTTCCGATCTTAACCTAGTAGGACTAGGACATGCCAGAAGAAGAAAAGATAGGCTTTACATACCTTACGGACGTCTTATGCTCGCTTAGACTCAAATCCCGTTTGCTCCAAAATCTACAAATGGTCACAAGTACCAATTGTAAGTTATAAGCTTTTAGAGATTCATTCTTAACCCTTTCTTGTCTACCGAAATTTGGGCGGCACCTCCTATAAATTCGCTACCCCAAGAATATGACTCGGCTTTAATATCGACAACCATACCAATAACAACACTAACAACATCAACATTCAATACCAAACATATTATAACATGAATAGTCCCTCTTTTACATAATGCAACAACTTCGACTCCAACTTCACACTTTCAAACTAATATCAACATTTTCATATTCATTCTCTAATTCAAGGCCATTCAAATACATTTCGGACACATTTCTCATTATTCTACAAAATATACAAAATTTCCATCAAACCATAATTCATCCCAAACTTCTACAAATGCAAAAAAACTACAAAATTACATTGTCTTCCTTCCAAACTCCTTAACAACAACCATAATTCACATTTAGAACCTTACTTTCACAATTATATAAAAACTATATGAAAATCATATAATTCCCCATAACAATCCGCAACCATTTTCAATACCAACTCAACTCGTTAAACATTCATTTACATTATAAGGATCACAACAACACAACCAACATATTAAACAAAATTAGTTCATTTCCATTTTTCTCTTCCACACCACACGGCTCCATACCCATTTCACAACTTCAACCAAATTCATTCAACTTCCATTTCCAATATAAATTCCACCATAACCACAACTAGTATACAATATAAAATTCAACTCACCTTATTTATACAACCTTACACACACACCCACATACACTTTTCACACACGTACACGCCATGCAACCACACACCACAATCCCATGATTCTCATTCCATTCCGATCATTATAACATATAAATTCATTTCATAACACAAAAGCATAGGAATCTTACCTTTTTCTCCAAATTTCAACTTGCCGCAAACGTGGTTCTTTCGCCAAACTAATTATACCACGTCGGAGAGCGTCTTGAACTTGTTACTAATCCAAGAAGAACAAGATTTTTGGATGAAGCTAAAGGGCTTGGAAATTTTTCTTTCTTTCTTCTTTTTTTTTTCTCTTAGAGCCGAAGGCTCCTCTTTTTTTTCTTCTTGATTTTTCCTTTGTTTTCTTGAAACTTCTAAATGAAAATGACAATGATCCCATGTATTTATCACATGATCAATTCATGAACTAATTCATGACATGGGCTTGGCCCTCTTTTTATTTAACTTGGCCGGTTGGGCCAAGTTTTTTTCTAGCCCAACACTTTTCATTTTCCTAGCCCAACACTTGGCTAATATATGAAATTCATAGAACAAGTTTTCAAAATTTCAATTTTTTTGCTCTTGGCCTTCCTCGATATTTTCGCATCAATATTTTTCATAACCAACATATTCATACTAAACAAGTCCCACATATGGCCTCACTCCTTACAAGTCAACATCATTCCGAATTTTTCAAATTTGCAAAAATCGCCGGATGTAATAACGGGGCTGGGTCGTGACAACGTACCCGGCCATATAGGCTCGGTATCATCCGTACTCTGCCCTCCCGGGACTAGTGATATCCGTACTCGGCCCTCCCGGGACTCGATGATATCGGTACTCGGCCCTCCTGGGACTCGATGCATGCATACATACATATACATAAAAATACATAAATGAAATCAACGTTTTCCTTAGCATTATTGTACGTCACATAGGCATATCATGACCTTAACATAAACTTATCATCATCTTGCATTTATCATAACACATACCTTAGAACTTAGAGGCAACCATGGATATGTCGGGGTGACGTGAGGTCGTGAAACCCCGATTACATTATGGAGTAATCAAAATCATCGTATCTCACCTTGAAGGGACTAACGTTTTAAGGTGAGCGTACATAAGAAGAAGCATCAATGGAACCATACTTAGAATCATTGACTTCGTGGGCATCATATCTCACTTTAGGATTCTATGGACTTAACTCATCATCATCAATTATCATACTCGTGTCTTACCTCCTTTCTTTATCTTATACATATGTAGCTCCTTATAGTCATAGACTCATCGTCACCATTATCGTGCTCATAAAATATCTCTTATCTTTATCACATATGGCTATTCGTGA
>NW_026719964.1:0-9893 GCF_029784015.1 Lycium ferocissimum
GATCCCAAGACCCCCAAAAATCGATAACACACGCCTGGGCCCCCTCAAACGAATGGTCCATTCGGTGGCCTCGGCCGGGGATGAAAAGCTATCTAAGATTCTTTAAAAACCCTCTGAAACGCCCCCCGAAAGGGAAAAAGATGTCCCCGGGGAGTACAATAGAAAGAGGGCCCCCAGTAATCTCACAATATCCAATATACATCTTAAACTCTGCGATAAAAAGGCGGAATGGGCGGGACTTGTCCCCGGGTCCCCCCCAAAAAAATAAAACTTGCCTAACCCTTCCCCCCCCGGGAATGGCCCCCGAACACCCTCGGGTCCCGGGGTGCTATACTTTTAAAAATTTCCCCCCTGCCATAAAGTCAACTTTCTCCTTCACCGAACCCAATGTTTGTCTCTTTAGGGTACTCTTAGTCCCCGGAGAATGGAGAGGAGAGCAAGGGCCCGGTAAGATCCGAATCGATCACCCCCACGAGGAGCGCCCGTTTCCTCTCTCGAATCCCGGGGAATAAATTGGGCCCCCTTGGGCCTATTAAAACTCATCTCGGATCGCTCCCCCGGCTCCTAAAACCCAGAGTCCCGACCCGATCCAAAAAAGGGTCTCCCCTTTATACAACCCAAAAATTTGCCGGGCCCGAAATTCAAGACGAAGCGGGGGGGATCAAACCCCGGCCCAAACATGAAAAAATCGGCGAGCTAAACCCCCCTACTCCCCCCCGCGACTCGGGGCTGGGCCCCACTTGGCTTTCCGGGGATGTACGTGGGAGCAGTCCCGGGGCTCCTCCCGGCCCCGGGAAATTGTCTCTCTAGGGAACATTTTGAAGGCTACGGTATTAAAAACCTCTGGCCCCGGAAAATATTGCCTAAAAGCAAAGCGAAGACTCCCTAACAACTTCAAATCTGTGTGGTAATTCTTCTCCGAACTTTTAATCGACGAGAAGCATAAGCTATTACTATACCCTCTTGCATCAACACCGCACCCAAACCAATACGAGAGGCATCACAATAGACAGTGAAATCCTTACCTTCCACAGGTAAGGCTAGGATCGGGGCTATAGTCAAAAGAAGCTTGAGTTTTTGAAAGCACTCCTTACAATCATTCGTCCACTTGAAGGGAACATCCTTTCGAGTCAATCTGGACAAGGATGAAGCAATGGCGAGAAAGCCTACAAAAAAGAGGCGGTAATAACTGGCCAAACCCAAAGCTACAAATCTCAATAACCGTAATGGGCCTCGCCAACCCCTCACAACCTAAATCTTACGCTGGATCAACCATAATCCCCTCTTGGACACCACATGGCCTAGGAATGCTACCCCAACCAAACTCGCACGTTATGTTTTCTTCAACAACCCAAGAGTAGTACGAAGATAGCCTAAATGCTCTGCTCGACTCTTGGAATACCCAAGATGTCATCAATGAACACAATCACAAATGAATCAAGAAATGGTCTAAAGATGCCGTTCATCAAGGTCATAAATGCGTAGGGGCATTGGTAAGCCTAAAAGACATCCTTTAGAAACTCGTAATGGTCATATCTCGTTTGAAATGCTATCTTTGGAATATCCTCCACCTCGATCTTCACCGGTGATATCCGGAACGCAAATCAATCTTCGAAAACACCGAAGCACCGAAGCCGAAACGGATCATCAATACGAGGTATAAGGCAATTGTTCCGAATAGTGACCTTGTTCAACTCGACGGTGAATAATACACATCCTCATGGTCCCATCTTTCTTCTTCACAAATAAAACAGGAGCACCCCAAAGGGAGATGTTAGGTCTAATGACCCCTTTGCTTAATAAATCCTGCAATTGTTCCTTAAGCTCCCTCAACTTGGCAAGTGCCATCCGATATGGTGGAATGGAAATGGGACGAGTGCCTGAGTTTGGACCTCTCGAAATTGATGAAATTTTGAAAAAGGTTCGTTTACCCAAAAGTCAACTTTGGGTCAACCATTTTTCACTTTAAGCCTATATTTCACAAAAGTTGCCCGAATTCGATCTAGACACCTGGGGAAGTGATCCAACGGTCCCCTTGGGTCAAAAGTGGGCTAATCAACACTCGGGAACGGGCAAAATGCCAAAAAAGACTATAACAACCAAACGGGTCATTATAGATATTGAACGAACTATTGATGAGGAGATCTTGCTTATTGTTGAGGTAATTTATATAAGTCTTGATAGGGCTTATAGTGTTTTGGGTTCCATAGCTTATTCGTTGGCATTATTGCATTGATTTAGCATTATGCATTCATACATTCATACATGATAGAAATAGTTTGGAACTGATTTATGAAAGACTTATGGCTTCTACAAGAGAAATGTTTCAAATGCCCGATGGGAAATGGTTCCGTGTGATGTGATATTATATGATTTGATAAAGATCCTCCATGGGCAAAGATCCGGAGACTCGTTCATCCGTTGGGAAAAGATTCGGAATGAGTGGTACATAGACACCATGGGTCCTCTATAGGTTGTTCTGATGAAAATCCTCTGTGGGCAAAGATCCAGAGTCTCGTCTCTCTGTTGGGCAAAGATCCGGGATGAGTAGTACTTAGGCTTCACGAGTAACCCTGGGTTGTGCTACCAAGACGTCGATACTTTCGTCCGGGGTACATGTGTACATAATATTGCATTGCATTTGCATTCATACATCATTGCAAGTCTGAATATTAATAATACATCAAGTCTGTATGGATTAGACTAGATTATTATTGATATTCAGACTTGCAATGATGTATTAATGCAAATGCAATGCAATGTTGTGTACACATGTACCACAGACGGAAGTATCGACATCTCGGTAGCACAACCAGTGCGTACTTCGCGAAGTCTAAGTACCAGAGTTTCATCCCGGATCTTTTCCCTAAAGACGTACCGAGACTCGAATCTTTGCCCACGGAGGATTTTTATTAGCACAACCCTTGGGGGGACCCGCGGAGTCCATGTACCTCACAGCTCAAGCACAAACTCGACAACCGCTACCACTCAATCGACGATTCCGGGACAACCATCAGATATCGGACTCTCACGTCACTCTCATCCAGTAGCCAGCTCATCATAGTGTTTCCTCAAGTATCATCAATATATCAACTGTATATCATGAAGGATGAGAATGCGTACAATGTATGAGCCAAAATCAATAATAAGATAAATATCACAAGTACAAAACATGAGTGCTCCAATAATTTTTTGAAAGACTACACAAGTCATAGAGAATACTATCCTCGTATCAAACATCAGCAAGTGAGGTACCACAATATCATGAACAAGATAGATGAATAGTCTCCAATATCTACTATTACCATGCGACATCAAGCCAATAACAATAGAGAAATTATGTCACAACACAATGGGGTGGCTAGCTCCAATCACACAACAGGGCCCAACCTAAGACAAAATCCAACCCAACTTTATACCTAAAGGTTTACATATTTTTTCACACAATGTCATCTAAATATATGCTTCGCTAAGCGAAGTCTCACCATAGGGTAAGACATAACCTACCTAGATGGCTGAACAACAATAACACCAACAATCACTCCTTAGGCTTTCCTTTCCGCTGAGCCTCGATATCAAGAAAGTCTAAGCATATTTGAATCATGGAATTACAATCAAGAAGAACATCAAAACTAACCCTACTTCTATCAAGACCAAAATTCCCAACCTATGGAATAGGGTTTATGAACTAGAAGGGTGAAATTACGGATCTAAAGGTCCCAACAAGAAATCAAACCTCTAGGTGATCAATTCCCATCATTAGCAAGCTAGAAAAATCAACAATTCACTTTAAATCGGATTCTAGGCAAAACCCAAATTTGGGTATAAACCCTAACTTCTAAATCCACAAATTAGCTTCTAATAAGGAAGAAGTTATGAAATAAGGGTTCTAATCATCAATTCAATGCTTATTGAAGCTAACCCAACCAGCAAATCATTATTTAGAAGCCTAGATAAAATATCCATTAAACCCACTTTAATCCTCCATTACTTAACGAACTAGCAAGATGAAAGGAATTCTAGAATGATTTGGGATAATGTAATATCAAGGAGATTAGAAGGACTTACCACCAAGAATCTTCTCCAAGAATCCTCTAGAATTGCTCCCAATATGAACCACTTCGGAATAATAAATGAATGAAAAGACTTGGGGTTTTATATCATTAATGTTACACCTCACACTTTCAGAGCATAATCATGCCACGTACTTCACCTTATTAATGGAGTATCGGAGACGTCCCATAAAGTTTTGGGAGGTACAAGGCATGGGAAGCATATAAAAATGAAATAAAGGATGAATTACGATCTCGTAAGTCGTAACCGGGAAGGACACCTTTGAAACCAAATGAAATGACCATTATCAAGTATAATAAATGATAAATATGATGTATGGGGTGTTTTGGAAGATTCCGGGACCAAGCAAATCGAAGAAAATAAATTTGTCGAAAAATTGAAAAAAGTTGGCAGAATTTTGGATCAACTTTGGAGGGATATATCTCCTAGTATATTAGGTTTTTTAAGGTGTTTCAAAAATCTAAAATGAAGTTCTTCGAGTGTAGTTTCCAAAGCAACAAACTGCTCATCGATACGACATCGGAGTAGAAAATTATGGACGTTACAAGTTAGGCTGACAGAGCAGAAATGCGCGCTACGGTAGTCGCGCTGCTACAGTCACTGCTACAGTGCCACCGACTTTAGAACCTTATAAAAGGGGTTTACCCCTCATTTTTCAACCCAAAAATACTCCAAATATTTCCCAAATTCTCCCAACTTCCGTCCACTAGATTTTAACACAAATTAAGTATCCTCCCCGAATTTAAGTTCGGACAATGCGTAGTTGTGATTATAATATCATTTTGTGAAGAATCTTGGCTTGAATTAAGGGTGATAATTGGAGATATTGCGGCTCTAGCGGGTGGAAGGTATGAATCTTCCCTTATTTATAGTGGTTTAGGTTTATTTACGGAGGAAAAGTTATTAAATGATCGTATAATGAATTTGTTGGTTTGAAAATTGAAGAAACATCGTGTGGGATGTTTTATGGAATATATTGGTATTGATAGTGTTGTTTTTGATGTCGGTATTGTTGTTATTATTGTTGGTTTCTGGATTATGATTTAATAGGCATATAAAGGGGAGATCTTTTTAATTTTGCGCATTCTAAAGGAATTTTATTTAAATGCTTAAGACAAGTGTATGATGGTGAGCCTAAAAATAGTATGAATGGTCTTATATGTAGATTATGAGACTACGAACGATCATAACTAGATTGCAAGACAAGAGGTAGGTTGGAATCTCAGAAAGTGAGCTTCCAGGTATGTTAAGGCTTTCCCTTTCTTTCTTTTTGGCATGATACTATGACATGAGCGAACAATGAGTATTCGAGTCTCCATATCACTCTACTCTTAGAAATACTAGGAGCATCTCAGTTCTTAATGATCCTATATCCCTTGTTATGATTGTCCCTTCTGTTCATGGGTCCTGAGTTTTGTATCATGATAAGGTTAGTTCATATTTATACAGTGCATTCATTTACGTATATGTATATTGACCCGTGATCAGAAGGCATTATATACGCGTATATTATATGTATATGGGGTATGGGGAAAGGGCAAGGCGTTATATACGCGTTACCTTTCGATCCGGTACGCAAAGAATGATGATTATGATGCCGGCGGGGCCTATGATATATGGATTGGGGCCGTACGTTCCCAAGACTATTATATGGATATGGATCGTGCCGCATGGTCCTCGGACTATGACGTATGCATATGCAAATACGCCCTCGGAAGCAATTTCGATAAGCAGGTATACACACATGTTCGGATAATCGGACTTACGTATGCATTCGATCGGTCGGTTTAGCTTATGAGTTTCAGATTTTCTTTATGACTCCTTTGTGTATGCTACTCTTATGGATTACATGCTCAGTACATTGTTTCGTACTAACGTCCCTTTTGCTTGGGGGCGTTGCGTTCATGCCCACAGGTTCAGGTAGCCAGACAGAAGATCTAGCTCAGTAGGTTTTCCACTCAGCTACAGTCAGAGCACTCCACTTGGTTCGGAGCTGAAGTCCCTCTTGGTATGCTATTTTGACATATATATATATGGGTATGACGGAGCCTTTTCCTATCCTTTCTACAGCGCGTGTTCCCTAGAGGTTTGTAGGCAGTTGTATGTAGTTGGGATGTTATGTAGCTGTTACATCTCGAAAAATCCTGGATTTGTTGTCGTGTGAATAGATTGATGTGAGCTTAAGATGAACATGAATTTCTTATGAGATTAAGGAGAGTATTAGATAGCTCAAAGTGTGTACCATGAGATTTCGATATCATATGGATATGTGAGACTAAGTTTGTTGAAGGAAGTGAATATAAGTCGTGTTCGGAAAGGTTTTCGCTATAGTTGAGCTAATATTTGTTTGGCAATGTCTTGAGGGGCTTCTATAAGGCCTATTGTATGGTAAATTAAGTGTTATATAGATGCCAAGAAGGTTTCACAAGGATTGGGAGTCAAAAGAATCGACGAGAATGAAATTAAAAAATTCCAGTTGTACGGCCATTTGTACGGATCATATAAATTATACGGCCCGTATAATGGTCCGTAGATTAATTCTAGGGAAGGGTGATCCCTGGTGAGATTATATGGTCCAATTATATGGACCGTATAAATTATACGGCCCGTATAATTGGCCGTATAATCGGGTCGGGTAAAATTTCTCTTTTTATATACTTGGATGACCCTCACTTTCATTTTCATTTCCCACTTTCTCCAAGATCTTCAAAGCTCTAAAACCCTTCTCTAAGCATATTACACTCAAGTCCAAGAAATTGCAAAGATCAAATAGAAAGAATTGAAGTGTTCATGTGTTAGAAAGCTCCCTAGGGTTAGTAGATTTCAAGAAATTCTTGGGTATTGTAGCTAGGGTTTTGCCTGTGAAGTTGATAACTTGCTCAAAAGCTCATTCTTAGAGATAAAAGGTTATTTTTCATGTTTATTTCATGTTATCAAGAATGTTTAGTTGTTAAATAACTTGGGTAGAAGGAGAAGGTAGATGATGTCTAAATGTAGTTTTCATGATGTCTTTTTGGCAGGAGCAAACTTGAATCATAATTCTTAGTATGATATGGATACAATCTTAGTTATAGAAAGTAATAATGATGATGAGAAAGCGTTCTATGAAAATGTGCAAAGGGTTGGTATGAAATTGTTAGTATAAGTTGAATGTGGGAATGAAGATGGAAGACTTAAATGGAATGTGATCACTTAATTATGATATTGTGGATGTTATTATGGATGTTTGGGAGTTGTTTTGTAATATGGTGGAAGTTGATGAAATAGGGGAAATGCTGCCCAATTTTTGTTAACTCATGAATTGTTCTAGTTTGAATTTAAGAGTATCTTTGAAGCAACCAAGGTATGAATCCTTTTAAATGTGGATTTTCCAAGCTTTGGCAGAGGGAACACTAGGTAGTTAAGAGAAGACGACGGGTATGTAAAGCTAACCCTTTCGCTACTATTAAGGCATGGTCCCATTGCTAAATACCTTCATATGAGTTCTATCACGTCTTCTAAATGACTTCATTCATAGAATCGCTAAGGCTCATCATCCTTGATAAATCTCATGATACCATTGGTCCCAAACTATGATAGTTGATTCTCTGAGGCTGATATAATGAAATGATGATGACGATGATAATGTTGAGAACGTGTATGTACTCCTATGTATACATATTTATGTATTGAAGTATGACTACTAAGAACACCGAGCTTATACGGCCGGGTTTGGTACCTATCTCACGCACACCATTACAGTTGGGTACGGATAATACTGAGCCTTGGTAGGGCCAGGTACGTATAACACCGAACCTTGGCTGTGGTCGGGCATGTAAGACCTTCGAACCTCTATGGTCGGGTACGATATTACTACAAGTATAAATGTATAAAATGGAAGGTCCTTATTAGAAGGGGTAAGTAACTATGATGAACAACGCTAGAGGTATAAATGGCTTCATTATCTCATGACTCTTCATCTTATGTTATTTCTTACGCTTCTATTATGATGTTGATCATGCTTTACATACTCGATTGCATTATTCGTACTGACGTCCTTTTGTTTGTGGATGTTATGTCATGCCCGCAGGTGGACAGAGATATAGACTTGACCCATAGACTGCTTGTTCGGAGACGGCATAGAGGAGCTCCATTTGATTCGGAGTTGCAGCTTTTGGGTACTATTCTTTTGCATATATATGGGCATGGCGGGGTCTTTGTCTCGCCCTTATGATGATGTTTCACACTCTTTTAGAGGCTCTAGACGATCGTGTATAGTAGATATCTTTTGTCTTGTCGGCTCGTATTGGTATATTATTTTGTTAGCCTCGTCGGCTTTTTGTGATTTGAATATGGGCGTAGTCGTTGATGTTGATATAGAAGTGTCATTGTCCAATGAGATTCGTTATTGATGAAAAAAATTATGAGTAGGCCTCTGGGCTCACCTAGATGTGAATGTGAATGTACGATGAGAGCTTACACGGTGGGTTAGCACCGGTGCCGTTATGGCTCCTCGGTCGGGTCGATTGCAAAAGTGGTATCGAACGGTTCGTCCAGGGTGTGTACGAGTCGTTTCCAGTAGAGTCTTGTTTATGGGTTATTGCGCGCCACACTTATAGACAGGTGGTTGCGGGCATTTTAGGAATGAATGACCTTCTTTCTTCAAAGATCGTGTGATAGAGCTATGATATAAGGACTTCTCTTTCCTTAACTGTGTGCTATGTGTTTCAGAAATGCCTCAGAAAGAGGAAAGCTACCCGCAGCCAAAAGGGCAAGACATGGCGAAAAAGCGGCGGAAACAATACCGCCACCAGTTATAGAGGGGGATGAATCCCGGATTGAGGTTCCGTCTCGATCCTCCTACTCATTACCCGCTTCAGAGGAGCATGAGGGAGCCTCAGTCCCAGCTCTTCCACCAGATGCTTCAGGCCAAGATCTGAAAGACGCCATTCGTTTGCTCGCTCAGTTGGTTCCCGCTCAGATCCAGCGGCAAGGTACGGAGCTGCTGTGATAGGGTCGTTAGTGCAAGAGTTCGGTGGATTTTATTTGTTTAAACCCGCCAGAATTCTTCGGGTCGAAGCCAGATGAGGACCCTTAGAACTTTATTGATGGGATGTTGAGGACACTTCGGCTAATGCATGCTTCAGACATTGAATCGGTAGGGTTAGAATCTTATAGGTTGCAGGATGTTGTTGTTCATTGGTTACGCTTGGATGGCTTCAAGGGGAGTTAATGCACCTCTGCACGGCAAGAATTTGTTGATGCTTTCCTACGACGTTACTTGCCTCCAAAGGTTCGGCGGGCTAGAGCCGATAAGTTATTGAATCTTAAGCAAGGAAGCATGAGTGCTTTAGAGTATAGTCTCCGCTTTAATTCTTTGGCTAGGTATGCTCCGGCCATGGTAGCGGATATGGGTGATCGAGTGCACCGATTTATGAGTGGCTTGGGGCCACATTAGATGGATAAATGCTTGATCATGGTCCCTTCCAGACAACATGGATATTTCACCAAGCCCATGCCCAGAATTTAGAGGAAAGACAACAACGAAGGAAGTGAGCATGAGTATTATAGAGGATATAGCAAGAGGGGTTACATTTATACCCCTATCTTCAAAGAACACTTATCAAATTTGAAACATAAGTACGTTGAGTTATGGTGAAGCAAAACCACTTTTGAATATATAAGGAGCAAGCATTATTAAGTATATTTAATGAAAGTGAAGGATGTATATAAGGTATACAGGTAAGGTTTTATAAGGAAATAAGTGGAAGAAATGAAGTAGTATGATTTTGGAGAAAGGATGGGTAATGTTTGTGTGGAAATTTTTGGGAAATTGGGGG